>NC_085841.1:357652534-357820034 GCF_035594765.1 Anolis carolinensis
AGAGGGCACACACATATAGGAGATAGCTATATCCATCAAAGTGAGGATACTATATATCTATATATATGTATGCACCTTCCCTCCCACTTTCTGGGCAAAGAGACACAAATGAAAATGTTGCCCCCGAAATTACCAAATGACTAAAGAAGTAACTAAAAGATGAGTTCCCTTAAGACTCCCAGCTGCAAATTAAGACCAACTACTACCCAGGAAGAAAATAGAAATACCTCACTTTGTCTTGTGCCTCAACGTAGAGAGTTTTGATATACAGATGTAAATAATAATAATTGAAGCCTTTTTGTTCTTTTCATAGAATGAAGCTGAATCTCCCAATCCCAATTGTTCAAGGAACTGTGATGATGTAACAATTAAAAAACGACAATACAATTTTATATAAGGTATTCAAATTTCAGTCCCTTCATAGCAATGCACGCCAGAAGAGACTTGCAGTTCCTCAAGTCGCTCTTGACATGAAAAAAATGCACCACTCACATTGTCGAAACACAGACCACTTAACATTTCTTTGTCATTTCATGAACTTTTTAAATTCTATTGGAATCTTTAATCCAACAGAACGAGTAAATATGTTGGTGAAGACTCCAGGTGCAGACATACCTCCTTTGATTACAATTTCTAATTCAAAATCATTTTGCAGTTTTTATGGGAATGGTTGGTGCAGTGAAAATCTTAATGTCAAGATTTTAAAGTTGACACATTGATGAATTTTGTAGATATACAGACTTCAGAGATCAACTCTCTAAAACAAGCATGGACAAACTTCATCCCTCCAGGTGTTTTGGACTTTGACTCCTACAATGCCTAACAGCAGATAGACTGTTAGGAATTGTGAGAGTTGAAGCCCAAAACATCTGGAGAGCTGAAGTTTGACCATGCCTGCAAAATGCTCATACTTTTAGTGCTGGAAACTTTGCGTCACATTTAGTTTGCACCCAAAGAAAATTTGTCATTCTAAGCAGTCATCATTTTGACTGCTTATCATGTTGATGAAGTATGTAAGCATTAATGAATGGAGGCATAGAAGATCAAAGTACAGTAAACTTCTGTTAAAATAGAGTTATTATGTAATTAAGATAATACAAGCATTAGAAAATGTGTTTTAGATGCTTTGGTGTTTATTAGCTGTAAATAGCTCCTAAAAGGATTCAGCTAGTGATACGGTTCAATTAAAACCATAGTGGATGATTTTGCATCAATACTTCATTCTACTAACGTGGTATTAGTTTTTTCCCTTTGCATGTTAAATTTCACAGACATACCATGTGGAAATTAATGTCTGTGCTATCATAGCCTGGATTACTTGTGCAGTGGCTTTTCAAGAAGATAGCATTTCTTTATACAGTATAAACATTACATGAACATTACATGGACATTACATGAATTACTGATTATATAATTGTGAGTTTATGTTTTTCCTAATACCTTTAAAATTCTCCTAATCTAGGTAACAGAATGAATGACCTTATCATAAATGACCTGGACCAGCTGCTCCTACAGTTTGGTATGTAGCAGTGTTTCAACTTTCACCATGTAACACATTCATTATTTTCATGCCTTCAGTTTCAAAATGTTCTGATCATCTTTATTAATTAAAATATCTCTTCTTGTTGTATGCTTTCAAATGGTTCCCAAGTTGTCGTGACCCTTAAGTGAACCTGCCATCGGGTTTGTTTAGATTTGTTAAGAGCGGGTTTGGTTTTGCCTTCTTCTCAGGGTGAGAGAAAGATCCCTAGAGTCCTAACAAATCACTACCAGATCCTTTCTGATCTTAGAAGACAAGCAGAGTTTGCAATGGTTATTATTTGGATGGGAGACCACCAACTAATACCAGGTGTTGTGTGCCTGAGAAAATCCTATGAAATGAATGGAGTCACCATAAGTCAACAGACAAATGGAAGGCACAAACACATAAAATATTCCCTTCCTGCTCTATATCACAAGTTCTCAGGGTGGTGTACAGTATAAAGAGGTTAAAGCAATTCACGCCAATAAAAATAATTTAAATGAATAGTTAAAACAGGTTTAAAAGCTTAGAGTAGTTTAAAACAATGTGCAAAGCGTTTTGAAGTAAATCAGGCTGAATGGCTATAATAAATAGTTTTAATAAACTTTGCATCTAAAGGAGGGCATTGCTGATTTCTATCAGCTTCACTGTAGGTCCCTCATATACTTCTATGTGACAGGAGTATACATTACCTGAAAACTTGGTTACCAGTTTTATGTATACATAATGAAGGGGAGCGTATAGCCTTCCAAACATTGTTAAACAGCAACAGTCATCAGTCATAGCTAGCATAGCCAATGGTAACAAATATGGGAGTTGTAATCTGGCAGTATCTGGAAAGCCACACATTTCTGATCCACACAGAAATGATTTCCCCTTCAATAACCAAATGTCTGAAAAGTACTTTTGCCCATGAGGAGAACTGAAGGTAAAGCTAGCCTACACATTACATGCAAATGCATTCAATGAGATCCCTATAATGACTTCTAGGTAACTTTTAGGTGAATGAGCCCTGGCAGTGTGGATTTTTTTTTCAGGAAAGGGTGGCAGCAGTGACTTAATTCTCTCACTGGCTGTGAATATACACCTGTAGATAAACATCTCTCCATCTGAATGATATGAAAGAGAGGGGAGAATAACACATTCAGCACAGTATGTGGGACACTGGAAGACTAGGGTTTGGATCTGTGCTGGGCCATGAAAACTCATTGGATGACCCTGGGCAGGTCACTCTCAACCTCAGAAGAAGGCAAGAGTAAGTCATTTACTAACAAATTCTGTCAAGAAAACTCCTTAGGGTCATCATGCATCTGCAGTGTTCTGAGCACACAACAGTACGGTAGCAGCAGTGACAGAGAGCTGTGGCTAACACTTTCTTTGTGTTTTCTGCAGCAAACTGACAAAACTATTCCTCTGGAAATTCTCTAGTGCAGATAGGCTATACATGACCTATCTGAATACAGCAAAAATTGGAATAAAATTAATATCCAAATGGCAGGAACTCTTAAAATGCAAATTGATGTTCATATTTAATATCTGATATGTAGTAACACCAAAACAAACGTATATACATTTATGCTTCAGTTTTTCAGCTTGAGCAAGCATCTTATGCCAAGGAACATGAGAAACAACAAATACAAAGTGAGTAGCCTTTGTTAATGTGCATCAAGCATACAGTATGATAGCTTAAAGCAATACTATACATTAGGTAATTTCTATTTTGATAGCAACGTGGATCTCATAAGCGTATCACATTCTGCTTTGGCTGAGTTACTTCACAATAGTTCATTATCTCTAGTAGTTGCTGTACGAAGAGGTCATTCCACTGCTGGCATGCAGCTATAATGGTTTGTCCAGAGCCAATTCACACATATAGGTCAGAAACATACTACATGGTGATATAAATATGAAACAGTTGCTCAGATGTACTCATCCAGAACTGTTTCATATTCATGATCTCTACTTAGTAATGACTGTGATACTATTGCTGTGATTGTAACTCCTGCTTACGCCTACTTCACCAAGAATTAGCCACATGGAGATAAGAAGATTCATTCTGTCGGTAACTGAAGCATAGATGAATGTTTCCTTCAGGTCTGAGGTGGAGGTAGGGATGAGGGGTGGGCCATGAGAGGTTATTTGGTTTATATTTAACTACGGGATGTCTATAGAACCAAAATGATCCTGCTGAAATTCACAGTATTCTTCTCATAGTTATCTTGGAGGTTGCATCCATAGTGCCATACTTCTTCTAATACACTGCATTGATGGCCACACATTTTCCATTCCCAAATTCAGATCATTTTTTCTGCTTCTCCTCAGCCCCCCCCCCCCCAAGCACACAAATAAATAGAATGGTGGTGGAGCCAAGTAGTTTGCTTCCCTGTACTCAGGGCTATTTGACACATTGGAAAGCAACAAAGCCATGTTTTATCTATTGAATGCACACTTGCTTAGACACCTCAGCTAGACCCAGCTGCCTGATAAAAGCAGTTCTGTGGTACACATTTTCAAATGTTAAAGTATATATTTCACATAATCATATGTAACTTTACTTCTACCGGTGTTGTTACCAACAATGGCAGTCTGCAGTCTTGAATGGAGGATGAAAAGGCTATTAAACTGGTTTAGGATGTTTTATTCTCCACATGAGAAAAAATTGTCATCCATTTCATGCCCCATGAAGACCCTCGCTGTTAACCCCTAGTTAAGCCCTTTTTAGTTAGAGGGATTAATATTTTATGTAATTTCTGAGGGGGAGGTCAGTCTAGACAGCCTCTTGGTATTTGAAGCCTCCGTCGCCCTGCCCCTTTAAAAATCCCCTCAGGGGTGGAGCCTCAGGCATGGCACTTCTGGTTCTTGACGAGTCAGCCTTTTCCATGAATGGAAGCTGAAGAGAGGAAAACCAGAAGGTCTACAAATAGCACATCCAGTCGGAGCTGTATTCAAGTCCAGTCAGAGTTAAATATTGAGACCATCTTAGAGACAGTTGAACACCATACAAGAAAGAAACAATAAGAAGAAAAGATTCAATAGCCTCAGTTTGCAGAACTGTGTTTATCTCTCAAACACTTTACCTCTTCTCATAAAGACTTTGTGGTGAGACTTAGGAGGAAAGAAAGTCTAAAATTCTTGTCAGTTAATAAATTATTGTTTGATTCAACTATATAGTTTCCAGTCTGTTCCCTGCACAGCCAGTTCACCTTCCAAGTAGTTAAGATAGCGTGGGAGCAGAGCATTCCCCATATATTTTCCCTCATTGTTGCAAAAGCAGAACAGCATCTTAGTTTGCCCCTTCTGTTTTCAAAGCATTACATACTAAGCACATTTGCATCCTGGGCAAGCTGGGCAAGGATGCTTCAGATTGTGCCTTGAAGAGTTTTAATATCACCACCCCTTGCTAGTGTATTTGTCTCAGAATTGGCATATCCCATGGCTGAATGGCTTCTTCGCTACAAACAAAACATAGTGCATTGAAAGCATATTGTGAAGGTGTTTACAAATAAAGAGACATCCAGCCCTACACCCAAAATCTATATATATAAAAGAGTGATGGCATCACAGCAACCCACAAAACAACAAAACTACAGGCCCCCCAACCTCGAAATTTGACAACACAACCCATCATCCACGCCTCTAGGTTGATACAACAAAAAGAAAAGAAAAATAAAGTCCTAATTTGAGAGAGAGGAATAATTGCTTTTATCCAATGGCTGCCAGTTAGAAGGCTAAGCTCCTCCAACTTGGTCTCCTAGCAACCCAATAAAAAAATAAATAAAAAACACTAAAAATTAATACAATAAAATACTATAATAACAGGAAATAACTAAAAATAATACAAGAAAATAATAAAATATAATAAATAAAAATATAACTTACAATAAAATTAATAAAAAATGCAAATAACGTCAAATAAAAATTACACAACAATTTTTAACCAATACCACCACCACTTTGCCACAGCAACGCGTGGCCGGGCACAGCTAGTACATTATAATTGATTCTCATACTCTCAAACTGTTCTCAGGGCCTTCATTGTGATTTCAAGTTGGTATAAAACTGTCTTGTTACACAAGAGTTTGGATCCACTTTAAATCCACTTTAGAGAGGGGTCTTTAAACAGCTCAGCCAGACAGGTCCTGGGCCTCACCAAACTACAAACGCCAGAATTCTGCAGCAGGCAGAAACCAGATTTAAAGTGGATAAATGCTCAAGTGTTATGAGGTTTTTGAGATAAGCAAATACATTTGACCTGTTTCATACATGGAATTTTGAAAAAACTCTTTTCAGTGTATTCAGCAAGTATTCTAGGGAAGAAAGGAGAAATCTGTCAGCTACAAGGAGACATTCACAAAAATGATGAGCTGATTATTAATCTGCGCAAACAACATGGAAGCAATAAGGAGAGCTGTGAAACGTAAGAACATCATGGAAGCTTCCATGTTTCTGAAATTTCAACTAGCTATAATACTTTTTGTATAATTAATCATCCTAATTTATTGTAGCCATATAAAAACAAGCATAATTGTTCTTGTTTAACTGAAAATGTTTATTCCACTCTTCAAACAAAAGTCTCAGAATGTCTTATGATTATTATTGCTTGCATTCAGTCTTACAAGCTGAAAGGCATGAAACAAAAATAAAACATGACTGGAAAGAAAGGCAGAAGCAGAGATTTCTGCTGGATATACGCTGCCAGTTTCAGAATGTAGGTTAACTGTTTTTGATTATATGACTTTACGCCGAAATAAAATCAAATTCAATGCAGTTAATCCGCATTCAGAAACTGAATTATAAATCAGTGTAGATGGGGCCCCAGACTCTGGCATGAGTTCTTCATTAACAGAGTTCAAATATTGATTAGTTTGGAATAGAAACAATTCAAAGGAAAAGAGAGAAGAAAAGTAGCTGGTCTCACAGCTGAGTTTATGGATTGATCTTTTCTTTTTTGCTGCAACCTGATAGATATTGTTGCCAGGTGACAGTTGATAGAGAAATAAGCCTGATGATTTTAGTTTCTAGTTTGGTTCTGCTTCCCTTCATGCATTCACTGCAGCCTGAGGAATTATTATGCTACAGATGGAAGAAAATAATATTTAGCATTATCCAGGAGTTCAAATGCTTCCAAAACTATCCTCAGTGAAGTGAAACAGCTCTCTGAAGCAGGTCAGACAGCAGTATCACTATTTTCCATATTGCATAAGATAGGGAAGGGGGAAACAGAGAGTTGCCTAAAGCATCTGGAACAGTACATCTGAGATGTAAATTAACTACTTACGTTACTGAGTTGTGTAACCTTATAGCATTATTTCTCTTGAAGTATTTTCATATTCACTAGATCCTTATGACTGCAAATAAATAATTATGGTACACTTCCTCAGCATATGCCAATACTGAATGTTATACCAATTATAAGATATATCCCACTGAAATAAATCTGGAAAAAATCTTTTAATTGCAATTAAGGCTTACAAATGCAAAAATTAGTCAGAGATGTACCCAAGGCTTTTGCCTGAAAAAGTTCATCATCATAATGAAGAGAGGCTAGCGAAAAACCTGTTTTCACAAGATGGGACTTATCTGTTATGCTTATATCTTGGTTACTTTTTATGATGTGTATAAAATGTCCTCTTTCAATAAAATGTATTTAACATGGTTTGAAACTTGTTGCCGTAGCTGGAAACCAGCATATATGATTCTGAAAACACATGAAGAATACTTGCAGAAGGAACTTCAGAATAATCAAGAAATAACAGAAAAAGACAAGTATGAAAGAACCTTTAATAGCTATATTAGAACAATTGCACATAACTTATTACTTATAACCATTCTATGCATTACCTAGGGGCATGTGAAAACTATGTTTCAGAAAATAAGAATATACATTTCTATGTAAATGTATAGTTGGTGTGCCACAGCATTTAATCGGCTAAATGGAGCATCTTACATGCTGCCTCTTAACAGTAATGTAATACAAAAGTACAAGCGCTTTTATATATTCCTAATGAAGGAATCCAGCATATTGTATTAGAAGAAGTTATTTTTGAAAAGATAATTAATTGGCATCTAAAGGTAACTGCATTTCCTTGTTTTAAAAGAAAAATGTACCAAGATTATATGCATCAGTATCAAGAGACTTTCCAGCACCACCAAGAAAAATATGCACAAACTGCAATTGCTCAGGAATATTATCAAGAAAAAAAGGAATGTGAAGAAATCCAAAGCCGAGTTCTCAAACAGTCTGAATTATTTAAACAGAAAGAAACTCAGCTAAAGGATCTTAAAGGTGACAGCATAATCCCTGTCTTGTCATTAAATTAAATTAAATTAAATTAAATATATGAATCTAGAACACAATTAAAGGTTAATTCAACATGATGTGTTAAGTCCTCTAAAGGTAATGCTCAGTCTAGATATTTCACCTGCAGCTCATATAATAATTGTGAAAAGCTGTGATACAGTCCACGCCTGATCCTGTGATCTCCAATTCCTGTTTTTTCAACCAAGTTAAGGTGTCTTCAGGCTAGCAGAGATTTTTATAAATTCATTAACATAACATTTGGTCAATAAGCTTAATGGCTAGAAGTGCAAATGTACCCACCAGTGTAAAAAGTGAACCAACTGAATTCATTCTTGAAAATGTATCATCTGGCCATGGTAACTCATGCCTTAATTATATCTCGTCCAGACTACAGTTATTATGCTTTCAACTACTAATACTTTGCATTGCGCAAACTTTGAAAGGTATTCAGAAATTCCAGATTATTATAATCCAGACAGTTTATTAGATCTAGTTACAAGAACTAGCTGTTTCAGCATCTTCACAGGATTGTTTTGGCATTATATAAAGATAATGCCAGAACAAAGGGCAAACTGAAGTTGATTGTGACAATGAGCTCTGAAAGGGAGCTCATTGTCACAATCCCTTATGATAGCATGTCACAATATCCCTTATGGTAGCATGTTTTACCCTTATGATAGCATGTCTCAAACAGCAACAACAGGTATAATCAAGACACAGACTACATTTTATGAAAATACCTACACTAATTTGAAGTCAACAATATGTGCTCTTTTTATAGGGGTGGATAAAAGGCCAGTTACAAAAGAAATCATTGGTCAACTTACTGAATGCACTTGTGTTTTAATCTACATGTGTACTGTAAACATTTATTGAATACATAAGACTAAGTCATTAAAGTTTGTTGTATAAATAGTGATTAATATATTCATTTAATGTGAGAAAGTTGGAAAGTTCCGTTGGCAACTCATCCATTGGATTGCAGTGTCACAGATGACAGAAAGCCTGCAGGTTCTGGTGGCAATGTTTCAAGATCTGAAGCACTGGCTTTCCTCTGGCTAGGATTGATGAATAAATCTGTTGAAGCTTGAGATTCTTGACAGAATCATTTTACACTACCCAAAGAGTTTGTTTGTTTGTTTGTTTTGCAACAAAGTACACTTTGCCTTTTAAATTTACAGGATGTCAAGCTCATTTTCATTGAGGGCCACATCCGCTTTATGGTTGCCTTCAAAGGCCAGTTGAACCCTTGGACAAAGAATCTGTAAATACAGAGGGACAACTCTTTTTTTTTTTTTACACAGTGGCTGATGGGCTTTACTTCTTACCTAATTTGGGTCATCAGATGTTATTGAACAACAACTCCCATCACATCTGCCATGTGGACTGGGGATAATGGAAATTGCAACCCAACTGCACTTGTGGCTTTGAGGTTGGGCAAAAGTTAAAGGATATTTTGACATCAGACATATTCACAAGCCTTGAAACTAAATTCAAACCACTGACTAAACAGAACAAACTGCAACCTTCCACATGTTACCATATTACATTTTCCATCTGTTTTTGTCATGATGTCTCATGAGGAATACAGAAGTTTAATCTAGCATCTGGGGGGCCACTAAAAATGACATGGTGGGCTGTGTGTTTGATATGTGTGCTCTAAGTGTAAAACACTCTGTATGTTTTATAAATGAAAATGGCTGAACATAAATACAAATGAGATAATGAATATGGAAATGGATATAATTTCTATGTTTAAAGAAAAGGCTAAATTTCAAAGCAAGCAAAGAATGGTACAAGAACGCAGGTGAGATCTGAAGATCAGAAAAGAGCTTTTTTATATCCCTGCATTCAATTTACCTGACATCATCACTGATGAGGACAATAGATACATTGCCTCTATTGACTGTTTACTTTTTTGTACTGTATGCATGCCATCTCTCTGAGAATAGTTTTTATCCCAAATGCATACCCAAGATTAATTTATGGATATTGTCTTTTTCAGATCCTGGTCAGTTTCAGTCACTTTCATCCTGGGCTTTACAGATGTATCCATACATTCAATTTATGCACTGCATTTTTAGGAGGAATCGTTATATAGACCTTTACAAAATTTAGATGGTTTTATTGTTATCACAGTTTCAAGGTGTTATTTCAATTGAATTATACAGATGGCTACATTATCTTTTGGCTCTTGGAAAATCACTGAACTGTGGGGTATCTTACTATTGTAATCAGTGTAATGAACAAATAAGAAGTATCAGCTTAAAACAGATCTCTTTAGTTGAATCTTAACTATTATGAGACTATTATTTGTTTTAAATGATAGCAAACATTTGTTTTGAATTACACATAATGCTAAAGTAGTGATTTATTTTTTTATTTTCTAAAAAAAATAGACAGTGTGTTCATGCTGACCATTGGCATGGCATAGGATACAATAAAATCAGAATAAATATAATGTATATAGACTGCACATAAAACAAAACATTTCAGGCTATTTATTATTTTAAATGTTATTCATGTAAATTTTATTCTAGGTATAAAAACAGAGTAGAGGCTTATCTTGCCATAAACAATTATACAACCAAAATTTTGTATTAGATCTATATTCAGTGTTTCAGTCACAGAAGTTTAATCTTCAGGTCAGTTGAAATACTAGGATCTGAGTTGTTTGGATGCTGAATTCACACAGCTCAGCACACATGTGATAGGGTACTAAGAATCATAGAAGGGGCCTTATGGGCCATTAGGCCCAACCTCCTGCTCAGTGCAGGTTCTCCAGATAGAGCATCCCCAGCAGATAGTTGTCCAGTCTCTTTTAGGGAAAAACAGAGAAGGAAATGCTACCACCACTCTAGGCAATAGGTTCTATTGCTGAACTTTTCTCACTGTCAAGAAATTCCTTATAATGTTTCATTGAAATCTTACCCTTCTGTATCTTAAACCCGTTAGATCTAGTTCTACTCTCAGAAAGTAGTTCTAGATCTAATGCTTTCAGGTGTTCTCAGTGGTAACCTGTTTGTGATAGCCCCAGAGGTGATCATATTTTGCCCCATAATCTTCTAATAGCAAGACTGAACAAGACCAGGCTCTTCAACCTCTCCTCATGTTGTTCTCCATATCTTATCCTCATTAAATTTCTCTGAACCCATTTCAACTCATCTATATCTTTAAAATAAAGTGCTCAGAGCAGAACACAGCACTCCAGACGATGCCTGAGGCTCTTCTTTCCCCCCATTATGTATATTGAACAGATCTCATTCTGAAGCTTCAAGCACTATTATTTTTATTTACTTAAAACATTTATATTCCACCCTTCTCATCCCGAAGGGGACTCGGCAGAGCATAACATATATACGGCAAACATTCAAGGCCGGAACATAAAATAAACAATAAATATACATAAACACTAATATCAGTTATCTTCATATTAAAACAATTTTTTAAAACCACCACTATGTACAGTTTAGTGTCTTCCAAAGGTGGGTTATAGCATATCATATACATTGGTTTTGAGACTGATAGAAATTATTTAGGCAGCACCATTCACCACAAACACTCCGAATCTGAGGGTCAAAAAGGGTACCAAAATTGAGGAGCACAACCATGTGATTCAGTTCATTGATTTCAGTGGTTTAAATTAAAGTAAGCAGTTGGCAGTTGTGTGTGGGACTCTGAATCCATTTTAGTTTTTTCATGACTTTATCATACATGTTTTATTGATCCCTTGATGTAAGAAACTTAAGCGCTTCTTTGAGGCAGAACACAAAAGAAACTCTTAAACATGCAATGGATCTCAGGAGGCAATCACATCAACTAGACAAAACAACAGAAGAGTTAGAGAAGAAAATGAATTATACTAAACAGGTAAAAGTCTGTTATTAAGTTCAATGTTAAGTTACAATTTGTGCAAAAATGCTAGTATATAACACCACAGTTGCTAATGGTATATTGGACATGGAGAATATATTAAGGTTCTTTCTGGACTGTTTTCCCCATGTTCTTGCTTTGTATCACTGCTGTTATTTAACTACTCTAATATCACATTATCTTAAGTCAACGTGTAATTTCCAGTTGAATTGATCATGCAGTGAGGGTGTTTCTAAAGACATACATCAGACTATATACTATCCATGATCTCTCACTGCACTCATATTGAGCAATCTGTCTCCTTGTGCTCTTCCCAAACCCACTCCCAAATGGGGTTCTAGAAAGAGGACTGGGGAAAGAGAATTGTTTAGTGTTTCCACATCAGATTGATCCTGGTTTAGTGGGTCAATGTAGATCTGCCCTAATTCACTTTATGATGGAAAGATACAAGTCCTAGAATTACCTTAGTTGATTGAAAATATAATATTGCCTCCCGTTTGGAATACATTTCCAAAAAAGTTTTAAGGGGGCCATCAAAGTGGGCCTTAAAATCTACAGGGTATCATTTACAATACAATATAACACAATACATTAAAATACAGAAATAACTTGAAAACCCTTAAAAATGGATAAAATGATCATATTACTTTGTATCATTTTAGCAACTGTTAAAGATTACAGAGATTCAAAAGAATCTTGAAAACCAAAAGCATCCTGAAGTGACTGCAGAAAAAAATCTAGAAGCAAGGAGGGACCCTAACGAAAGGTAGTGTTTTCAAGTCAATTTTATGTCACATGGCAAAATGTTACGAACAAAATGCTAATATCCATTTAAAAACTTTTCAACAAACATACACAACAAATCTATGCCAACTTGTACCCATTTAATTGTTGAGACTTTCATCCCATAATTAAGAAGCTTGGTGATCTTGCTACATACTTACTCCAAAAACACGAGTGAGGGGAAACAGCCATTAGTCTACTCTAGTTTTCTGCTATAGATATAGAACAGTGGTTCTCAGCCTGTGGGCTTCCCACCTCCCACATCAAGCTGTGAGAAGAGGTGGGTAACAAATAAATGTGTTATCATTACTGAGATATGATGAAAATATTATTGTGATCCCACTAACTTCTTATCTTAAACAACTTCTACCTTACTATCCAATGTTTTATCTTTAAACCTGCACACATTATAAATTATAGAAATTGTTCCTGTTCTTTTATAAAATGCTAATTGACTTTATCATGCGAGATAAATGATCAATTTCTGCCAGTTGTAGAACTTTTATTGAGGGTAGTTCTTTATTTTTCCATTTTTTAGATAAAGTAATCTTGCTGCTATAATCATATAATGTAATACCTTTAAATTAATGTTTTATGTTTGTTCATTTGGAAGTCTGAATAAAAATAAAGTTTGATCTAGCTGGATTTTGATCATAAATATCTCCTGTATCAGATGTTGTATCAGTCTACAATATTATTTTGCTTTATTGCATGTCCACCGTGTGTGGTAAAAAGTACCTTAATTTGTTTCACATTTCCAACATAGATGTTTAGTGTCCTTATATATCTTCGGCAGTGTGACTACAGCCAGGCATCATCTTTTAATAATTATGTAAAATATCTATTTAAGTTCAAAACTCAAAATATCTTTTAACCAGCTTGTAGGACTTTTGAATGATGATCTTTCTTCTAGTTTCAATTTTAAAAGGTTTCAGGGAGTCAGAAGGTTATTAAAACATCTTTTCATATTTGATTTGATAACTGTTAAATCTGCTATTATTTCCATTCTAATATTTCTCACATTTGCTAGGCTTAGTAGCATCCAGACAGCATATTGTGTGGAGTGCTAGTTTAGGCATAGATGGCACATTTTCTTAAGCCTGTCTTCAACTCAGTCAACCATGACTTCTAACATTTCCATCTCTCTCTGTCTCCCATCATGTTTATTTTTTGCTTTCATTCTAGTGCTTGCTTTTTTGTTTCAGCTTATTCATAAAAACTCATAACCTGTTAAATGTGAAACAGCAGACAAACACATCATTGAATCTCCCTGTAATTTCTCTGAAATTAATCCAAAATGTACCAACTCTCAAGTCACCGTTTCCACAGAGAGAAAAAGAGACAGGTAATAGATCAACTTGGATCTTTGGGGGACAGGGAGAAATACTGATTTGTTGATATCATGTACCTTTAAATTGATATTTGATTGGCTATCTCATGAAAATGACGGGATCTAGCAGCAATATAGAGAGTTGCCACAGGCGAAAGGGACTCTCCACTTCAGAAAGTGCTTCACACATTTGGATGATGTTGGGCATAACAATAGAGAGAACAGGTATAGCATGCTCTCCCTTCTAAGGTATTCACTTTATTCATGCTTTAGAATGGGTGAGCATGGCTTTACTATCAGGATCTTGGATTAGAGAATATAGGACAGACTCAGCAGAACACAACAACTTCAAGCTATATAGGGAAACCAGCTCAACAATACAATAAGAGTTTTGAAAATGAAAAAATAGTGGAATAATTATTGGTATCCATATCATGCCCTGCTTAGCAATGGAAAGGAGAAGATATATTAAATTTACTAAGTCACACAAAGTGCAGGGACAAGGCCCTCATGTTCCCATAACCATATGCTCTTTATAGCTTTTCAGTTAAAAATGTGGGTGGGTGAGAAGGTCAAAGTAACCTGATTTCTGAAATATTAAATTTATTCTGTGATTAATATTAAGTGCAGTAATAGTATTTATTTGATATATATTTATTAACTACTATCAGATGCTTAGTCTGATGAAATAAGACAGTATAGTACAATAAAATATTTTAAAATACGTTGAAGTACAGACAGGATCTTTTTCTTTTGTTGTGGCATCACCTTGACAATCCACAGTAGATGTTTTTCTTAAAGGGACTGGAGAATATATGTATGCAGGTGTTTTTAAAGCGTGGGGTAGAATAATAGAAACTGATATTTGGAACATGAAGATATAGAAGCATGTCATGTTCAAACACATCTCAAATCTGATATTTCAGAGTTTTTCCTATATTGGTTTACCCCACTTGTTTGAAGCAATCATCTATGTTTATTTAGAAATTGATACATTTGTTCTGGCATTTGGTAGCTACATGCTGACTATACCTTTTGATTATGTTTTTGCTGTTTATATACATTTAATGTCAGTTTTCTGTTCTTCTGTATGATAATACAGCTAAACAAGGTAGAGCTAATGATTTCTTCATTTGCTGTGATAAAACGTAGGTGTGAAAGAAAACAGAAATCTTGCAGGCAATTCAAAAGTGACCAGTATGTATTTTAACCACGAAGAAAATGAAAAACAGGTACTCAGCTAATATAACTGCCCTCATAGTTACTTCATGCTGGTGAACAAAGAAAGGGTGATCAAGAAGAGTCACAAGTTCATTTTGAGTAGAATTGGTGAAAGAAGCAAAGCAGAGTGGGATTTTTTTTGGTTGAAATTGATAATTTTTCTGATTTTCTTGGATTGTTTTTTGAACGGGGGTAGACTTTTTGACAAGGCATGCTTTCTGGTTCTGGAGACATGCTCTGTTACATAGCGAGTGACTATTGCTAGCTGAGGAAATGATGGGGAAAGGACAGATTGCTTACCTGTAACTGTAGTCACCTGTG
Source organism: Anolis carolinensis (assembly GCF_035594765.1). Taxonomy (NCBI): domain Eukaryota; kingdom Metazoa; phylum Chordata; class Lepidosauria; order Squamata; family Anolidae; genus Anolis; species Anolis carolinensis. The sequence continues at coordinate 357,667,886 of NC_085841.1, forward strand.
CCCTCACACAGGTCTTGTGCCATACTGACAGTACCATATTGGACAAGGCAACCATGGTTTGCCATTCTACAGGTAGATTTATATGACTTTATGTTCCCAACCATCTCACATAGAATCATAGAATCATAGAATAGTAGAGTTGGAAGAGACCACATGGGCCATCTAGTCCAACCCCCTGCTAAGAAGCAGGAAATCGCATTCAAAGCACCCCCGACAGATGGCCATCCAGCCTCTGCTTAAAAGCCTCCAAGGAAGGAGCCTCCACCACGGCCCCGGGGAGAGAGTTCCACTGTCGAACAGCTCTCACAGTGAGGAAGTTCTTCCTGATGTTCAGGTGGAATCTCCTTTCCTGTAGTTTGAAGCCATTGTTCCGTGTCCTAGTCTGCAGGGCAGCAGAAAACAAGCTTGCTCCCTCTTCCCTATGACTTCCCTTCACGTATTTGTACATGGCTATCATGTCTCCTCTCAGCCTTCTCTTCTGCAGGCTAAACATGCCCAGCTCTTTAAGCCGCTCCTCATAGGGCTTGTTCTCCAGACCCTTAATCATTTTAGTCGCCCTCCTCTGGACGCTTTCCAGCTTGTCAACATCTCCCTTCAACTGTGGTGCCCAAAATTGGACACAGTATTCCAGGTGTGGTCTGACCAAGGCAGAATAGAGGGGGAGCATAACTTCCCTGGATCTAGACGCTATTCCCCTATTGATGCAGGCCAGAATCCCATTGGCTTTTTTAGCAGCCGCATCACATTGTTGGCTCATGTTTAACTTGTTGTCCACGAGGACTCCAAGGTCTTTTTCGCACACACTGCTGTCAAGCCAGGCGTCCCCCATTCTGTATCTTTGATTTCCATTTTTTCTGCCGAAGTGAAGTATCTTGCATTTGTCCCTGTTGAAATTCATTTTGTTAGTTTTGGCCCATCTCTCTAGTCTGTCAAGATCGTTTTGAATTCTGCTCCTGTCTTCTGGAGTGTTAGCTATCCCTCCCAGTTTTGTGTCATCTGCAAACTTGATGATCGTGCCTTCTAACCCTTCATCTAAGTCGTTAATAAAGATGTTGAACAGAACCGGGCCCAGGACGGAGCCCTGCGGCACTCCACTTGTCACTTCTTTCCATGATGAAGACGACGCATTGGTGAGCACCCTTTGGGTTCGTTCGCTTAGCCAATTACAGATCCACCTAACCGTAGTTTTGTCTAGCCCACATTTTACTAGTTTGTTTGCCAGAAGGTCGTGGGGGACTTTGTCGAAGGCCTTACTGAAATCCAGGTACGCTACATCCACAGCATTCCCTGTATCGACCCAACTCGTAACTCTATCGAAAAAAGAGATCAGATTACTCTGGCATGACTTGTTTTTGGTAAATCCGTGTTGACTATTAGCAATGACCGCATTTGTTTCTAAGTGTTCGCAGACCACTTCCTTAATGATCTTTTCCAGAATTTTGCCTGGTATTGATGTGAGGCTGACCGGACGGTCATTGTTTGGGTCGTTCTTTTTTCCCTTCTTGAAGATAGGGACCACATTCGCCCTCCTCCAATCTGCTGGGACTTCTCCCGTTCTCCAAGAACTCTCGAAGATAATTGCCAGTGGTTCTGAAATAACTTCCGCTAGTTCCTTCAGTACTCTTGGGTGTAGCTGATCTGGCCCTGGGGACTTGAATTCGTTTAGAGAGCCCAAGTGTTCCTGGACAACTTGTTTCCCTATTTGGGGTTGGATTTCCCCCAATCCTTCGTCCATTCCGTGTTGCTGAGGTTGAAGATGGCTTTCTTTTTCTGAGAAGACTGAGGCAAAGAAGGCATTAAGTAGTTCTGCCTTTTCCCTGTCCCCTGTCGCCATCACACCATCTTCTCCTTGCAATGGCCCTATCGCCTCCTTTTTCTTCCTTTTTCTACCAACGTAAGCAAAAAAGCCTTTTTTGTTGTTTTTTATGTCCCTGGCAAGCCTGAGCTCATTTTGCGCTTTAGCCTTGCGAACCTTTTCCCTACAGGTGTTGGCTATACGTTTGAATTCTTCTTTGGTGATTTCTCCCCTTTTCCACTTCTTGTGCATGTCACTTTTGAGCTTTAGCTCAGTTAGAAGTTCTTTGGACATCCATTCTGGCTTCTTTGCACTTGTCTTATTTTTCTTCTTTGTTGGCACTGTTTGCATTTGCGCCTTGAGTATTTCACTTTTGAAAAACTCCCATCCATCCTTAACTCCCTTGTTTTTTAATATCGGCGTCCATGGAATGGCACTCAGTAATTCCTTCATTTTTTGGAAGTCAGCTCTCTTAAAGTCCAGAATGCGTGTTTGACTTGTCTTAGTTTCAGCATTCCTTTGTATTGCAAACTGCAGGAGCACATGGTCACTTGCCCCTAAGGATCCAACCACTTCAACTGTATTGATCAGGTCTTCCACATTTGTTAAGATTAGATCAAGAGTTGCTGATCCCCTTGTTGCCTCTTCTACCTTCTGGACCATAAAATTATCTGCAAGGCAAGTGAGGAATTTGTTGGACTTTGTACTCTTGGCTGAGTTTGTTTTCCAGCAGATATCGGGATAATTGAAATCGCCCATGACTACTATATCTCTTCTTTGTGCCTGTTTGGTCAGCTGTTGACAGAAGGCTTCATCAAGTCCTTCATCCTGACTCGGAGGTCTGTAGTAGACACCCACGACAAGATCTTTTTGAGTCCCGGTTCCCTTGATTCTTATCCAGATGCTTTCAAGCTGGTTTCCCGGATTACAGTCTTGCATTTCTTCTGCAACGTAACTGTTTTTGACATATAAAGCTACTCCCCCTCCTCTCCCCTTTGTTCTATTTCTGTGAAAGAGGTTATAGCCCTCAATGGTTAAATTCCAGTGATGGGAGTCATCCCACTGTCACGACCCAGGCTGCAGAGCACCAATAACCATACACAGAGGCCAGAATCTATCTAATATCTTTATTGAAGGAATATATAAAGTTAATAAAACAAGTGTAGAAAATAGTTCAGAATTAGACCTTTCAGGAAAGGTCAGAATTAGTCCAAAAAAGCAATGTCCAATAAGAAATATTAAGGTCCAAAGTTGTAATCCAATAACCGAAACACTCACTTTGCCAAGCAAAGTGAGGGGAGATGACAAGGTCCTTTAGTCCATGAAACTTGAGCGAGGCTAGGAAATAACTTGATACTTGAAACAAGGCTTGAACGTGGAACAAGGTAACTAAGAACAAGAACAAGGTCCGTGGAATAACTTGATAAATCCGTGGAACAAGGCAAGGATTGATCCTGGGAAACAAGGCAAAGTCCGTAGATAAACAAAGGCTGGGAAGCAAGGCGAAGGCTGGATAGCAAGGCAAGGCTTGAGCAGGAGCGAGGCTTGAACCGGAGCGCGCTGTCCAGACACAACTCGCTCCGTAGGCTGACGAATTGACTCCGCCAAGTTACTACGCGGGTAAAACACCTAAATAGAGTCTAGCTTTCCCGCCGAAGCAGTTCTCTGGGAATCAGAACCGAAAGTTAACTCTGAGACCAGATGTGAGACTCCCCAAAGATTCTCACGAGAAGCAGTCTTAACTGGCCACATTCTTAGCTGCAATCCTCGCACTCCTGCGCGAAGCTGAATCCAAACTTCTCTGTTGTTTACAAAACTCCCGGCGCAAGAATACGGGAGAAGTAGGCTCTGGGCTTGTTTGACATACTTCTGGGAGACAACTTTCTTGCAGGTGCAAGGTTCCCAGATCTGCCTGGGAAAGATCTGGCTGAGAGGAATCCAGTTCAGACTGGGAAGGTAAAAAACCCAAGTTTTCATCTTCATCAGGAATTACAATGTCCTGAGCAGGACTACAAGGCCTATGGGTCATCACACTATCCCCCTCCTCAAGGCCCCTCCCAAACTGGGGCCCTCTCCCCGAGGCGCGAGGTCGTGGTTTGGTGGGATAGGTCTGATGAAAGCGACGGGTTAGATCAGGAGCATGGACTGTGGAGGCGTCTTCCCAAGAGCGTTCCTCAGGGCCAAAACCCACCCAGTCAATGAGATATTGTAGGCGGCGGCGGTGAAAGCGAGAATCCAAAATGTCCTCAACCTCGAACTCCTCCTCCCCATTCATCAAAACAGGAGGGGGGGCCGGTTGGTCTGTATCAGGTCGCACACCATCCGCCGGAAGGAGCAGGGAACGGTGAAACACTGGGTGAATGCGCATTGAACGCGGAAGTTGGAGTTTGAAAGTCACGGGGTTTAATTGCGCCACCACTGGATAGGGACCAATGAAACGGGCATCTAACTTCCGGCAAGGGCGGTGGGAGGGCAGAAAGCGAGTGGACAGGAAAACCCGATCTCCTACCTTGATTTCGGGGCCCGGCTGGCGATGTTTGTCAGCGTGGCGTTTATAGTCCTCCTTGGCTTGATCCAGTTGCTGGAGCAAAAGTTGTTGCACCGCTGTGAGTTCCTGCAGCCAATCCTCTGCTGCGGGAACCTCTGAAGTTTCAATGACAGGGGGGAAGAAACGTGGATGGAAGCCGTAGTTTGCAAAGAACGGCGTTTCTTTTGTAGAAGCTTGAACTCCATTGTTGTAGGCAAACTCAGACAGTGGTAACAGAGAAGCCCAATTGTCCTGTTGATAGTTTACATAACAGCGAAGGTACTGCTCCAAAGTGGCATTGGTGCGCTCCGTTTGCCCATCTGTTTGGGGATGATGAGCTGAAGATAAGCGAGAGTCTATGCCCAATAGTTTTTGTAGTGCCTTCCAAAAACGAGAGGTGAATTGAGATCCACGGTCTGTGACTAAACTCTTGGGCAATCCATGTAGTCTGAAAACATGTTGAAGAAATAGATCCGCAGTTTCCTTGGCCGTGGGGAGGCCTTCGCAGGGAATGAAATGGGCTAACTTGGTGAATAGGTCCACCACCACTAAGATCGTGGTGAATCCACAGGAAGGTGGTAGGTCAGTGATGAAATCCGCGGAAATTATTTCCCATGGGCGAGATGGGGTAGGAAGGGGGTGTAAAAGCCCTGAGGGCTTCTCCCTTCGTATCTTGGAGCGCTGGCATACTGGGCAGGTGTTGACATATTTTTCCACATCCTTGCGGATCTTGGGCCACCAAAAATCCCTTAGGATCAAATGCATAGTTTTAAATAGTCCGAAGTGTCCTGCTGGTTTGCAGTCATGACACAGACGAAGCGCTTTTTCCCTGCCCGGTCCGGGTGGGATATAAACATGATTTCTATAGCAGAGCAGCCCATCTTTAAGCGAAAAGGGAAAATGCAGACCTTGGCGAAGTTGGTCCTGCGCCCAGGCATCTGCTTGCTGACTAGCCCTGATTTCTTGAGCACAGATGGGTCCTGGAGTAGGGGAAGTTGAACCAATGGGAATGGATTTGGTGTTCCCCACCGTGAGCGTGGCAAAGTTCTCAGGTTGTAGCAGTTGGGATTCAAAGGTCTCCTTGCGTCCTGCAGCGTATTCCGGTTTACGTGACAGGGCGTCTGCTTGCTTGGTTTGGGCTGGGGTCACATAATGGATCTGGAAGTTGAAACGTTCAAAGAATAAAGCCCAACGTTGCTGCCTCTGATTTAGTTTGCGGGCAGTTCTTAGATGTTCTAGATTACGATGATCAGTGTGGACTTCAATGGGAAATTTGGCCCCTTCTAGCCAATGTCTCCAAGTTTCAAAGGCTGCCTTTATGGCCAGTAGTTCTTTTTCCCAAATGGTGTAATTCCTCTCTGGTGTGGTTAGTTGACGAGAATAAAAGGCACAGGGGTGGAGGTGATCTCCCACCGGTTGTAAGAGTACAGCCCCAATTGCCACATCAGAGGCGTCCGCTTGCACCACAAAAGGGGTTCCAGGATTTGGGTGCTGTAGAATTGGCTGGGAGGTGAATAGTTTCTTTAGTTGCTGGAACCCTTTCTCTGCTTGATCAGTCCAGCGGAAAGGCTGCTTTCCACGGATGCAGCTAGTGATGGGGTCGGACCAGCGGGCAAAATCTGGAATGAACTTGCGGTAGTAGTTCGCGAACCCCAAGAAACGCTGCACCTCTTTCTTGTTAGTTGGCGCCCGCCATTCCAATACTGCTGAAACTTTGGCTGGATCCATGGAAAGCCCTAGAGGCGAGATGCGGTAACCAAGGAAATCTACCTCTTGTAGATCAAAAGCGCATTTTTCCAGCTTGGCATAAAGTCCGTGATCCCGCAATCGTTGTAACACCATTTTGACGTGGTTCTCATGTTCTGATTGTGATCTGGAAAACACCAAAAAATCGTCCAGGTAGATTATCAAGAACCTGTCTAGATAGTCCTGAAAAATGTCATTGACAAAATGCTGGAACGTTGCGGGGGCTCCGCATAAACCGAAATTCATAACTCGGGACTCAAATAATCCGAATTTGGTCTGGAAGGCGGTCTTCCACTCGTCCCCTTCCCTGATGCGAACTAAGTTGTAAGCCCCCCGAAGATCCAGCTTGGTGTAAACCTTGGCTCCTCGAAGCCGATCCAGTAGATCCGAGATTAAGGGCAGGGGATAGCTGTTCCGCTTGGTGATATTGTTCAATGCTCTGTAGTCCACCACCAAGCGTAGTTCCCCTGACTTCTTCTTCACAAACATCACTGGGGAGGCGGCTGGGGATTGAGAGGGTCTGATGAATCCCTTGCGAAGGTTTGTCTCTAGGAATTCCCTGAGAGCTTCTTGCTCTGGTTCAGTCAGGGAGTAGAGATGCCCTCGCGGGATCGGGGCCCCCTCCACCAAGTCAATGGCACAGTCATAAGGTCTATGTGGGGGTAATTTTTCGGCTTCTTTCTCATTGAATACATCCCAATACTCGGAGTACTTCTTTGGCAAGGTGATGATGGGCTCGGTGTCTGTGGCATGGCATACCTTGGCTACGAGGCAATGGTTTTGGCAATACGGTGAAGCAAACTGCAGTTCTCTGTTGGACCAGGAGATGTTAGGGTCGTGGAGAGTCAGCCATGGAATTCCCAAAATCACAGGGAAATGGGGAACCTCGGTAACAAAAAAGGAAATCTCTTCCATATGTTCCCTTATCCACATCCTGGTGGGTTCCGACCACTGACTTACGGGGCCCGTCTTGAGGGGACGACCGTCTATGGCTTGCACCACACGGGCATTCTTGAAATCATGATATTGTAATCCCAGAGAGTCGGCATACTCTCTATCGATGAAATTGTTGGTAGCTCCAGAGTCTATCATGGCGTGGATCATGACGGGTCCCCTTTTTGCTGACCATAATGTGACCACGAGAAGGAACAGGACCCCGGTTGGCGGCTCTTGGATGGATTTTTTGACCGGGTTGGCGAGCCTCTCTACACCCGGTCGTTGGCTTCCCCCGCCGGCTGTGTGCCAGTCGGCTCAGACGCCTTCGTCTCCGTGGAGGACGCCGCCGCAAGACGGGCGGCAGGCTTCCCTTTGGCTGGGCACTCTCTGGCGAAGTGGCCCCCGTTCCCGCAGTACCAGCAGAGGTTTAAGCGTTGACGACGGGCCTTCTCGGCGGCATCTAGTCTGGGACGCACATTGCCCAACTGCATCGGCACCTCCTCGCCTCCTCTGGGGTATGGGGTTGGCGGTGGGGGTCTCCACACCGGACGTGGCTGAACGCTGGCGGGAACGGGGGGTTTTGCCCCGGCTCTACTGCCCTGGCCTCGAACCCACTGTTTCCTGTTGGCAATCATGACTTCAGCCCGTAAACATTGATCAATGAGTGCCTCGAGGGTCTGGGGAGGATCCACCTTGGAGATTTCTTCCAGCATTTCAATGTTGAGACCCTCCCGGAATTGTCCCCTGAGGGCTACATCGTTCCAGCCGGTGTTGTGGGCCAGCACTCGGAACTCGGCTATATACTGAGACATAGGTCTGTCTCCTTGGAAAAGGCGACGGAGTTTGTGACCGGCTGCCTCCAAATTGTCCTCGATTCCCCAAGTCTCCTTGAGGTGGTCCAAGAAGTGTTGCGCTGATCTTAGGTGTGGAGAGGCTTGGTCGAACAGTGCCGTCGCCCAGCTGGCCGCTGGCCCGTCTAGAAGACTGTAAACCCATGCCACTTTGATGTCTTCTTGGGGAAACTCGGCAGCACGGGCCTCCAGATAAGCTTGACATTGGCGACGGAAGACATGAACCTTAGAAGCTTCTCCAGTAAACTTGGTTGGCAACGCCATGGCCGGAAGACGAACTCCGCGTTCCTTCAAACCCCTTATTTCTCCATCCTGTGCATTGAGCTTATCACGGATTCGGTCCACCTCTTCCTTGTCGATGGTGTAGGTAATCGGCTGGCCGCTCGGCCCAGGTACGACTCCGGTAGACATTCTGGCCGAGGTTAATTGGTGCTTAGGGTGGCGGAGTCAAACTGTCACGACCCAGGCTGCAGAGCACCAATAACCATACACAGAGGCCAGAATCTATCTAATATCTTTATTGAAGGAATATATAAAGTTAATAAAACAAGTGTAGAAAATAGTTCAGAATTAGACCTTTCAGGAAAGGTCAGAATTAGTCCAAAAAAGCAATGTCCAATAAGAAATATTAAGGTCCAAAGTTGTAATCCAATAACCGAAACACTCACTTTGCCAAGCAAAGTGAGGGGAGATGACAAGGTCCTTTAGTCCATGAAACTTGAGCGAGGCTAGGAAATAACTTGATACTTGAAACAAGGCTTGAACGTGGAACAAGGTAACTAAGAACAAGAACAAGGTCCGTGGAATAACTTGATAAATCCGTGGAACAAGGCAAGGATTGATCCTGGGAAACAAGGCAAAGTCCGTAGATAAACAAAGGCTGGGAAGCAAGGCGAAGGCTGGATAGCAAGGCAAGGCTTGAGCAGGAGCGAGGCTTGAACCGGAGCGCGCTGTCCAGACACAACTCGCTCCGTAGGCTGACGAATTGACTCCGCCAAGTTACTACGCGGGTAAAACACCTAAATAGAGTCTAGCTTTCCCGCCGAAGCAGTTCTCTGGGAATCAGAACCGAAAGTTAACTCTGAGACCAGATGTGAGACTCCCCAAAGATTCTCACGAGAAGCAGTCTTAATTGGCCACATTCTTAGCTGCAATCCTCGCACTCCTGCGCGAAGCTGAATCCAAACTTCTCTGTTGTTTACAAAACTCCCGGCGCAAGAATACGGGAGAAGTAGGCTCTGGGCTTGTTTGACATACTTCTGGGAGACAACTTTCTTGCAGGTGCAAGGTTCCCAGATCTGCCTGGGAAAGATCTGGCTGAGAGGAATCCAGTTCAGACTGGGAAGGTAAAAAACCCAAGTTTTCATCTTCATCAGGAATTACAATGTCCTGAGCAGGACTACAAGGCCTATGGGTCATCACACCCACCAGGTTTCAGTGATGCCTATGACATATGTGTGGTGCTGTGCTAGGAGTTGGAGTTCGTCTTGCTTATTTCCCATGCTCTGAGCATTAGTGTAAAGACATGTAAGCCCCTGTGACCTCCCCTCGAACTGTTTATTTGGGATTATTGTGCTCTCTGTACTTGGTCCTTGCTGTGTTTGTGCAGCCCTCCGTTTAGCCTTTCGGCGGTTCCCTGTGGTCGTGGGTAATATAGTGTTCGCCAGGCTGTTGTTCCCCTCCCCCAGTGGATCTAGTTTAAAGTGCGCCTGATGAGGTTTGTGAGTCTGTGTGCAAAAAGATGTTTTCCTACTTGTGTGAGATGCACCCCATCGCTTGCCAGTAGTCCATCCTCTTGGAAGAGTAGACCATGGTCAAGGAAGCCAAAATGCTCCTCTTGACACCATTTTCTGAGCCAGTTATTGACCTGTACTATTTTTCCAGCCCTTGTAGAGCCGTGTCCTACAACAGGGAGGAGGGATGAAAAGATCACATGTACATTATACAGTTTTAGCTTTGTTCCCAGAGCTCGAAAATCATTTGTGATCTTTTGAAAAGTATGCCTAGCAGTGTCATTGGTACCTACATGAATCAACATAAGGTGGGGAGGGTGATGGGGCTTTAGGGGCCTGCTGAGCCTCTGAGTGATATGGTGTATTTTTGCCCCCGGGAGGCAGCATGTTTCTCGAGCCATCCCATCTGGTCTGGAAATGATGGCTTCCGTTCCTCTAAGGAGGGAGTCACCTACTACCAAGACCTGTTTCCTTTGAGGATTGACAGGGTCCCTTTTGTGCAAGACAGTGTGTATGTCCCCTGAAGAGTGTTCCTGTTGAAGTGAATCATGTAGGTGTAAAGTGTTGTCCTCCTCCTCAACATCCCCAGTGCATTCATCAATGACAATCCATTGAGATACATCCGAGAGCCCATTACTCTCCCAAGGATGTTCCTGTTGCTCCTGATCTATGATTGGGGATGGAGCATTTGCATGATTACATAAGTGTGACTGTGGTGATGCACTGTCCCCGTCAGGGCTATCCCCTGCGCATTGATCCAGGGTGGTCCACTGAGTGGTATCTAAGAAACTGTGGTCCTCCACAAGATGTGTTTCCTGATTGTATGTTAATGATGTAAGAATTTCAAATCTGTTGTGTAAATGCAGTTGAGCAGAGGAGTTCTGCGGAGGCTGCCTGGTCCTGCGTCTCCTTCTATGGGTGACCTCCTTCCAAGCCTGAGGGTTGTCTACCTTTGAGTTGATCTCCCCATAAGGTTCCTGATCATGGTCTTGGTGGTGTTGGTGTGATGCAGGCTGCAGATATACAGCAGCGTGTTGTGCAGTGTCCAAGAAGAGCTCGAGTATCTCACTCTTGATACTTTCACATTATAGTTAACCAAATGGAGAATTATTTCATGTTTTCACCTTAAATCAAAGAAGTCTTTTTAGCCTCTCATAAGGATTCTACAAGTTTTGTAGATTCCACTCCTTTACGGCATTGAGATCTGTATTGTCTTCTCTGCCTTCAGTATCTACAGTCCTATTGTTGTGACTGCGCCTTCGGGGATTATGGTTGATGGTGATGGAATTCGAAGAGGAAGAAAAAACCCTCGTGATGAAGGTTCACTGGAGGAGTTGCGCAGGAAGCGACTTAGAGAGCTATATGGGGGATCTTCTGAGGAAGATTCAGATGGGGAGATGGATGCTGAGGAACAGGTGGTGGCTGGGGAAGCGGGCACTGAATGGGCACAGCCACCGGAGATGTCTGGGGATTTGGGGCCTATGGATACTTCTGAACCTGGGGTTTCTGCAGGAGCGGATCCCAATTGGAATGCTTGGAGAAGGGAGGATGGTTCTTTAAGTGTTCATGGGGCTAAGTGTGGGCAGGATGATTGGGACTCCGACGAATTGCTAGGTACTCCAGATCCACGAGCTCTAGCTGTGTGGAGTTCAGACTCTGAGTAGATTTGGGACACCTGGTGTTTGGGTGTGAGTGTTTGGTCACCCAGGAGGAAGGGGAATAAAATGGGAATGTTTGGCCACTGCACTTTGCGTGTGGCAAGGTGTTGCTGAGGCGCCATTGGGATCTCTGTGTTTCCATGAAGACTGGACTTGGACTATGATTTGAATCTGCTGATATCACCTAGCTTGGCTCTCGCTGTGTCTTATCGTGGAGCTGTTTTGGATGACTGCACCCTCTTCGGACTTTGGATTGAATTTGACCTGGCTTCTGTCTACACCCTCTGACTGACGGCTACTCCCGGCTTCTGACTATTGGTTTGTCTTTCGGAATTTCTGCTGCTTCCTGACCTGACCTTGGATTCTTCTGACGACGGCTATTCATCATCCCTTTGAGGCTTTCGGCTTATCTGCACCGTGGAAGCAGCTTTATTGCTTTTCTAGTTTGTTTATTTTCCAGCAATTAACTCTATTTGTTTTCCAAAGCTGAATCGAAGCGTTATTTAGTTTTTTATTGAATGCCAGCATGGGAAATTAGCGTGGCTCATTTTGAGTCATTATTGTCTAATCTACTCTCGAAACACTGAAAAGTGAAGTGTTTCAAGGATATTTCCTGTGTTTATGTTATTTTCTGGCTTATCTTCGGAATAAACTCTGTTTTGTATGTTAACTGGCGTCTGACTCTTGACACCTATAGTTTAAGATTTGAAAGAATGGGAATTCACATTCTCTATTGAAGTTTACCTAGCAGAATCATTGCAAACAAACCTTCCAACTCAACTTCCTGTTTGTATGTGCATCCTGTAGTGAAAAGTTTTTAAAGGGTTTACATTGTGTATATTCTTCTGTGATACCATCAGCACCACCAAAGTCACCTTCATTAGTATTCAAATTTGCCTCCTTTGAGCTGTTGTCATCAGCTGATGAAAGACTGCTTATTTGGAAAGTGTCATTCCTTGCAGCTGTAACTTTGACACGACATGCAAGCAAACTGTTGAGGTCTACATTTTGATGTACAATTTCTAGGGGGGTTTTTTTGTAAACATAAAGCTATCCTGTGTCCAGATATGACATTTCTTTCAAAAGTCATATCCCAATTTCATCTTAATCAGGATGTTGTTCTTCTGACCTTTTATTCATGTGTATCCAGTTCACTGGAACAATCTCTGTGTACCTTAGATGTACACTGCAAGTTGTTATATTATATAGAGCACACTGCATCATTTTTTCAGTCCAGTAGACTTTTATTTGGTTATGATGGCCCTAGAAAAGGTATCCAAGTATATTCTCTGAGATTTTTGAAGTTGGTTGTTCAGACAATCAGACGGACGTACTAATTAACTCTTCTTGAGACTTTGAGAACACATTCCCTAAGAGCTGTGGCTCTGCTGCACTTTTGTGTAAATGGTAAAGGTTTCCCCTAACGTTAAGTCCAGTCGTGTTCAACTCTAGGGGTTGGTGCTCATCTCCATTTCTAAGCCGAAGAGCCGGCGTTGTCCGTAGACACCTCCAAGGTCATGCGGCCGACATGACTGCATGGAGCGCCGTTACCTTCCTGCTGGAGTAGTATCTATTGATCTACTCACATTTGCATGTTTTTGAACTGCTAGGTTGGCAGAAGCTGGAGCTAACAGCGGGTGCTCACTCCGCTCCCCAGATTCAAACCTGCGATCTTTCGGTCTGCAAGTTCAGCAGCTCAGTGCTTTAACACACTGCACCACCAGGGCTCCTTTTGTGTAGTATTTACCTAATAGACCACTGCAAAGCCATGACATGGTCATAGTCATCTACCTTTATCCAGCATTACAGATTAGATTTGAAGCAGATGCCACTTTTAGATGGATTGTCCTTATATCAGTTATTCAGTGACCTGTCCATTGTCTGCCAGTGTGCTTCTCAGTCACCCATTTGTGTGGAACATAGGAGACTATGATGAAGAAGAATTGATATCGATATTAATTTAATTTTCACAATTTAAGGTATGTGTTTATTGCACCCGTATGTTTGTATATACAGCTTTTAATTGTTGCTTATTTGTAAGCCACTCTGAGTCCCCTTCGGGGTGAGAGTGAGCAGGGTATAAATGTAGTAAATAAATAAATAAACAAACAAACAAATAACCGGTCGCTTACTTGCAACTGTGGTTCTTTCAGGTCCATGGTGTCTTTGTCTGGCAAACTTGAAACTGTTGGAACAGTAGTTTAGAGGTTAGGACATATGGTATAGGTGGGAGGGCATGGAGTGTTATTGTCAAGCCACTGAGCTCTAGAACTTTTCAGTCGCAAACACATTTGAATGACGGCACTCAAAGAACCAGAGTTACATGTCAGCAATCTGCTCTTCCCTAATCCGGTGTAAGAGGTTTCACAATTAGAAAGAGCATACATAAATAATTACAGCAAAAGTAGGTAACTATGGTAGTGGCAGAGGCCAGTTTTTGTCCCTGTGCCCTAAACGTTCTCATTTCTTGCTGTTTGAAAATCAATCATGAAAACATCAAAAGTCTCCTTCAGGTTTCCACTACTAGTGTTTCCCCAGCAGATTTTGAGAATTTAGAGGAGCTAGAGATGTTTGAGTCATGCTGCTTTTCCCAAGTAACTTTGGGCCATTTTCCTGAAACTTGGAAAGTTTATTTTTAAAAAGAAATAAGTTGCCTTTAATAATCCAAAGACTTACCTTTCAAAGTAGGCACCTTCATAGACTCAATGTAAAGTAACTCTTTTCTTTCCTTCACAAGTTACTAAATACTAAAATTATTGTGTAGCATTCAAGCAATTAGTTACTAATAAATTCTTTTTACCATTAACATCATATTTTTTTGTTATCTTTTTAATGCTATGAACTGCTGATTTGTTATACAAATGATACTGAGGAAACAATGCACACAATTTAATTATATATTTTATTTATTTAGCAAAAACAAAACACTATGTTGCACAACTCTTTAAGAAAATGGTCATTGCATGCCTATGTAAGCTGCTTTATTTACTGCAACAATTTTACTCAAGTTCTTTTTTTCCAAAAAGGAAGATAGGAAAGGGAATCTGATGACAACAGAAATAATGTTTGAAAAATTATGATCTGTAAATAGAGGTCAAGAGAGCTGTATTTGTACAGCCTAGGGAAAAGTCAACATGTCTTCAGTTATCAACTTTTATATTGCTTCAACTGGAATATGTCCTTTGTTTTAGAAATGTAATGACATAGCAGAAATCAACATTGCAAAAAATATCCAAGCTTCATCTATAACAAGCCTTCAAAATAAATCACCATTCAGGTAACCTTTTAAACAAAAAGAATTATTACTGAAAACAGCTTGTGTGAAAATAATCCTACTGACAAAAATAAATCATTCTGTTCATTGTCTTAGGTTGCTAGCTTATCAGAAGAAACTGAGCAGCAAGCAATGTTCTGAAAATGAGACTACAGAAATAGGTAAAATGCTACTGAAACGTTAAGATAAAAATATAAACATATACATTGAGTGTCAGGATCCTATGATTAGAAGCTGCTATGCTTCATGTATTAATGTTGTTATAATATGTATATTGTTACTTCATGCTTGACATACAGTTTGTAGATTGTAGTGTTCAACAATAGCTGTACTGCTATGCACTACAAAAGTATAAATTGCTATTCTAGAAGCTGCCAGCTGAAGCTAATTGCCAATAGAAGCTGGTGCATCATATCTCGGTAACTAGACACCTACAGATAACAGGACAGGATGAGCTGTAGATTTATTCTTAGAGCAGTTCGCTACCCAAGTACTTTTTCTCATAAAAGGTAGAAATGTGGGATGAGAGTGTTGTAACTGCTTGATTAATAAGAAAAGATACAATGAAGAATGTAAGGGACAGGGCCTTTGGATAAATGAGAATAATGCTCACAAAATGTTTGAATGTACATCCTATAAATCTTGTAACTTTTCAGAAGCAGTCAGATCTGACAATAACTTGCTGTGGTAGCTCATACCTGTACTTCAAGTGGGCTTATTTTCGAGACAGCAAAGACTTACATTAGACAACTAGGTAGCATCCCATTAAACGTTTTCGAAGATGGGGCCATTTTAACAGAAAAGTGGCATACCATTATCTGTTGTTCATTATTGTTTGTTGTTGCTGCCCTTCCAAATGTTACGATATTTTCCTCCAGACTTTCAAAAAGCTTCTCAGTGATGTCATGTAGAGCTCCCAGATTGATTGTTGGAGGTAGCTCCTGTACCTTTAATGCTTAAATGTATGACATTGTGTGTGGTGTGTGTGTGTGTATAAAAACACAAAAGTTAAGACTATAAAAAACTACTGAAATCATCCTTCCCCCTAAAAGAACAGAGATACAGATCCCATTCCAGAGAGAGAACACAGAAGGTCAACAGTATGGAGAAGTCCAGAACAATAATCAGGGACAGATAATCTAACCACAGCGACCCAAACTGTTTCTGCCCTACAAGCAATGGATTTTAGATAACCTGGAGTTGAGATGCCACCACACATTCTAGTTCCTTGCCTAAAATGGAATGTTGGAAACCGACCTACAGTTACCTAGTATAGTGTGATCCAGGGAAAGTTTTTTTCCAGAAGAGATTTACCACAGCCTTCTTCAAGTGTGATAGGAACCAGCTTTGTTGTAAAGAAGCATTAATCGCCTCCTTTACTCACTCAGCAAGTCCTTCACTGGCCTTTTTCATTAACTAGGAAGGGCAAGAATCTAGTGTTCATGTGGTGGTTCTCCTCTCACAAGATGACAACCTCTCCCAGCATACTAGTTTTAACTGCAAAAGCATCCCTGGTCACTACTGAAACCTCGCAATACACTCTACTGAGCCTCAAATTTGTTTAGTAGTAGCACCAGAATGATCTAATATAAATTTAGTTTTCAAATATTGACATCATAACTTCTTTTTAAAAACAATTTTCTGTAACAGAAAAGAAGTCTGACTGGACAGGAAGAGAAGAAGGAAATGCGTCAAAAGATTCTACATATGTTTTCGAAGTCAGTTTAACTTTATTTTTCTATTTTCTTTATGTCAATGCTTAAGAAACTGCAGGTCATTGTCTGCAAGGAAGAAGCCATCCAGGAATAAGTTAATTCCCATTGCAGACATAAGAGGACTTAGAAGTGTTTTTATAAGTGTTTTTATGAATGTCTGATGTAATTTAATAACTTTTTAATTGATTCACAATGCATTGTACAATTTTATATATGTGTTTTATTGTAAGCCGCCCTGAGTCCCCTATTGGGTGAGAAGGGTGGGATATAAATATTGTAATAAATTGTAATATTGTAATAGAAACTAAGGGCCCATTTACATGGGCACCTAAATCTGGAGCCAGTCCAGAGCACTGCTACTTCAGACTAGCCCGAGATTCAGCAGCAATTTCTCAATTTTTGCTTCCTTTGAGTAATCTTGTTTTATTTTAAATTGTTGAGTTTGTTGTTACTTGAAATCTGTGGTTCATGTTGGGAAATGAAGCTGAAAAAATTAGAACAAGGAGTGTAGGAAAGCAAGCAATCTTCTACAGCAGAACAGTGCCTGTTTAGTTTCCATCTTAGTGTAGACAAAATGAGCACAATGGTCTATTGGTCTAACTAAATAGAATACTCCCATTACACATGCATATTTATTTTTTATAAATAACTGTATTGCATACTGAAGATAAAAATGCTTATATTTATGAAAACTACATATTTAGTTCATGTTGCTATAGCTATAAAGGCAATATTGAGATGGACTTCTGTTTAACATTTCCTTTTGCTAGGATAGGCAGGAAAATGATAGCATTATTTCTACTGGACATCCATCTACAGAAAGAGAAGAAAGTGTTGAAAACTTTCCAAAGACTCCTGAGCCAAACAGACGTTCAAGTACTGTTAATACTCCTGGGGTAGAAATTCCATTTGACTTGTAAGGATTTTTAATTGAGAAAATAATTCTCATTATTAAATGCTCTTTTACAGTAGCAAGCTCAGATTTGTGCTGTTTTAGTTGTAACTAAATATTTTCTTTTCCTCATTGCTATTTAACATTTCTTTTTTGTTCATTATACCAGACTTCATTTAGAAAGTGAAGGATCAACATCTAAGTCACCTGCTTTTTCTTTTCTCACTGGTTTTAATTCAAAGTCACTTGCATTTAATTTCTTTGAAACTTCTGCATTTGGAACTGAAAATTCACCAGATCATCAGGTAATATTATATTATCAATATGCAGAGTTGTATGACAGAATATATGATGTGTTAACTAATTTTGCACATATAATTGACCTGCTAGGTATATCGTTTATATGAACTTCTTGAAATACAAAGTGGGAAATCTCTCTTTGGGTACTAAGAGGTTTGCAGTTGGTGAGGCACTGCTGTAACCAACTAAGAATTCATCTTGTGGCCACTATGATTTTAGTCTGGACTGGATGTGCAGAAGCATGATTCACATTTATTACAGAGCCCACAACGCTAATTTAATGTTCCATCTCATGAGTCATTAATGTTCAGGTCTATCATCAAACCTTATCATGTTGCCACAACAGTCTCAATCAGGGCTGCCTAGTTATCACTTTCCAATGATGTTACTGTGTATGCACTGAATCAGAGATTTGTAGGTGATCATCAAATATGATTCATGGGAAGTCAGGTGAAGCAAACCTAGGACAAACAAAATTCCCCATATGTAATATTCAGGAACCCCTTCAGTGATCACTACTACAACTAATCTACTCCGTGTATTTATTATTTAATATCCTTGATATGACAAATTTGTCTGATCAGCTGTATTCTGTTCAAATTACATCATACCCATGTGAATGCGGATTAACTGAAATCTTTATCATTAGTCTAAATTTTAAGTTTAGAATTCTTTAAAATAAAGAATTTTCAAGCAATAAAAATTGAACAATTTCTCATCAGAATCCCACATCCAGAGCCATGAAAGGGCTTCCTTCACTCCCATGGCCACTCCTAGATGCTTTTAAGTAGCAAAATATTAAGAAAAGTAAGCTGAAAAAGGCTCTTCCCTGAACATGTTCTCATTAAAGAATACAATGAAAATGCAGCACAGAGTCTAGATTATTGATTTAAATTAATAGAGAAGACAAACTCTAGAAGGAAATATATTTATTATTTATTTTTATTTACAGCATTTATATTCCGCCCTTCGCACCCCGAAGGGGACTCAGGGCGGATCACATTGCACATATAGGCAAACATTCAATGCCTTTTTAACATAGGACAAAGACAAACAACATAGCTCCGAGCAGGACTCGAACTCATGACCTCCTGGTCAGAGTGATTGATTGCAGTTAATTGCAGCTGGTTTGCTGGTTTGCTCTCCTGTCTGCGCCACAGCCCCATATATATGGAGACAGATCCTATATTAGCCTAATGTTAGACTAAGGCCCACTGAACATAGCAGAATGTAACTTCTGAACACACATTGAAGGATTGCGCTATAGATCAGTACTTGCCAAAATCTGAAGTTTTTTTTCCATCTAGTAGCAGTTCTGAAACCTCATTTACCATCTGATCAAAGCCTCTCTCCCAGTCTGTTGCTTTTTCTTACATAGATTATCAAACATAGGACAGTGAAAAAAGGGTTGTTTTAAAGTGATACATTTCCTGAAATGTCAGGAGAGAATACTTTTGGAACATGGCCATACAGTCCGGAAAACACACAACAACCCTGTGATCCCGGCCATGAAAGCCTTCAACAAGACAATTACCCAAGTGATTGCTTAGTTTCCTGATTAACTCACTTGCTGTAATGATTACTATTTTACAGCCAGATGAAAGCTGTTCTGCTAGAAATATTAATCCTACTTCACCAGAAAAAAATATTGGTAAGCTATAAGTTGTTCCACCAGTAACTTCATAAGTTGGACGGAATGTTTAAAATGGGTTCTATCTGTCCCCATGCCAGTTCCAGGAGGTTGGGGGGGGGGAGGGGGCTTAGTGGTTTCTGAAACTTCATTATTAGTGCAGTGTCTTCTGAGGCGTACAATGCATTGTCTTGTTTTGTTTAGGGAATCAGTTTCAGTTTTTGACAGCTGGGAATGTGGGAAAGATGTTTGCATTTAGGTTGCTGTGAGTCTTTTGGGCTGTATGGCGATGTTCCAGAAGCTTTCTCTCCTGATGTTTCAACCACAGTACCTTTGAGGATACCTGCCACAGATGTGGGTGAAACGTCAGGAGAGAAAGCTTCTGGAACATGGCCATACAGCCCGGAAGACTCACAGCAACCCAGTGATTCTAGTCATGAAAGCCTTCAACAATACATGTTTGCATTTGTGTGACCTAGTAACACTGGCATTAGGCAAGGCCATGCATTTTCTGAACTTGAGCCTCTGTAATTATAGACTGGCTGGAAGCTAATGATAAACAATATTTGTACAAAAAATAATTGCTAGGTCCAGATGGGATTGCCCTCCCTCTGAAGAAAAATGTTTATTGCTGGGTTTATGTCTGGGTTGAATTATTGTGTCATTGGAGATCCAGGAGACCTTGTTTCTCTTGACATCCAGGAGCAACTTTGGGCTGACTTTGGGGTATGTGACCTGTTTCAGTCTGTCACTCAGGTGTACCTATATTATACCTGTGTTATGGGAGCTGCACTGATGGCCTATGAACTACCGAGCCTTATTCAAAGTTCAGCTGCTGTAAATACAAAGCTATAAATAACTTGGGACTACAACACCTAACAGACATCCTTCCCTTATACATCCAGTCAGCCCCGGATATTTCACTGTCTATAGAATGTTGTCATGTAAGATAATAAAAATGGATCTTCTCAGTAGTGACATGTGACCCACTTTTCTGGAATACCTGCCCATGTGGGATTTAGGAGGAATAAAGTATGGAGGGTTTAAACTCATTTTGAAAGTGTACTTATTTATACAAGCTTCCCCCACCACTTGAAAACTATATTTTAGTTGTGGTTTATAGAATTTTGTATGCCACCTTTTTAGAGATTACTATTATATGAAATTGTATATAAAGACCATAAATAAATACATAATTTCATTCTTTCGTTATTCTCACCTTCAGCAATTATATAGACATTGGAAGCTGAAGTTTCCTTTCAGCACTGATTTTTTTTAATGTCCATTAAGCATAAAAGAGCAATGTAACAATTTCAAGATCAATGTTAATTTTAGCTCAAACAATGTTATTTTTTTTAAAAAAAATTATAATTCATGCTGCTCAGTCACTCTTGATTGTTTTTCATATAAAGCCAAAAGTTAATTCAAACATTATTCCCTTCAAGGAGATTTGTTTGGGAAAATGGACACTGAAGATTCATTTGCATTTCCCTTTCAACCCTGCTCTTCTGCTCAAGCTTTTCAAGATGGAAAAGATGACTTCAGTTTCCCTTTTGTGTTTGAATCATCTGAGCCCACATCTCTAAAAGGCTTTCAATCTTCATCACAAAGCAAAAAGCCATTTTCATTTTTTTGAATAGATGCCTTTACTGGATTTAGAGTTCTAGTGCAGCTTAGCTTTATAAAATGTGTTTGGCTTTCTACATAAATTAAAAGGAACAACAAAAGGAAAAAAAGTGGATTAAATTTCCAAGTGGTGAAAATTTACATTTAGTTTCATAAATTTTATAAAGATTAATGTTAGAGTATAAATGTCTTGGTTTCTGTTTATTAAAATATTTCCTAACTTCTTTTTTGGTGTGTGTGGGAGACATGTATAGAGTAAAAGTTCAAGTTTAATTTGAAAATGCTCTCTTCAAAAGGTTTGGTGCAATTTGTTAAGAATCCAATTGTCAGTGTCTACAACCAACCATCTTAAAATGTTATCAGGTTTGGTAAACCTGTTGTAATTTATTTTGGCAACAGAATATCATATTTTATAGTTGTTTTTGATGTTTGAGAGTAGTTTCCTATAAAGAAATGTTAAATAAAGATTAAGTTTATTAAACTATGGATATTTCTTCATAAGACCAAAAAGATTCATTAGCTAGCACCCTGTTGGTTTATTATGATGTCATTAGACTGTGTCACTGTTTCCTATTCACCTTTACAATCAAAGCACATTTCCAGAGGTCACAAATACCCCTGAAATCCACCTTAAAACCTCCAGCAGTGGGGTGAGGCAGGTAAGAAATAAAATTATTACATTATTCTTATTATTAAAGTTAGACAGCCATCCCGAGTATTGAGGCTTTTCAGCAATGGTAAGTGGGGCATTGTAGGATAACTTGACCAACCCCTTCCACTAGTGAGTGACAGTGAGGAGCAAATGCAGGGACCCCTGTAGTGTCCTGTTGCAATTATTCTGGAAACACATAGCCACTACCATTGCTACTACTAGTAGTAATGATATTCTATTCTTCTTTGTGGTCTCTGTGAATCACACAACTGGGTATTCTGCACCTGAGCAGAGCCTCATCAGAACCTTCTAGAACAGGCATGGGCAATCTTGGGATCACTAGTGTTTTGGACTTCAGCTCCCTCAATTCCTAACAGCTGGTAGTCAAAAACACCTGGAGAGCCCAAGTTTGCCCATGCTTGTTCTAGAATCACTAGGCAGAAAAACATTTGGGAGTAAACCCACCCACTCTCCTGAGTGCATAAAAAGCCCAGTTGCTGCTAAAACCCTTCCGTTCCTTTTGTGCATGCTGCAGCCAAGTTCAGGAATCTCTGCTTGTTTTGCGATTATTTGACTGTAGTTTTGGTCAGAATTTTTCCTTCTTGCTGAAGTTTTCTTCAGATTGCTGTTTTTATTCTGGTTGGGAAGGATGTCCAGGGCTTCACTTGTTCTTCACAGCCTCCATTGCTTTCCTTCTGTCCTTCTGGCTCCATGAGTACTGGCCATTGCAGTCTAATTGTGTGATGGCTTCCATTCTAGTTGTGTGATGGCTACATTACTATGTAGCACTGGACTACTGACAAAAAGCTTACATAACAGCTCTAGAGTGTTATGAATAATGCACTGCACAAGATTTACAGGTGACCACTGAAACAATTACAGTTACAAGAATCAACCTGTTCTTCTACTTCACAACTTTGGCTAGCTTCCAAATACAGACTCCACCAGCTTCTTCCCACCAACTTAAACTGATTTCCATTCAGTCCATCAGCTAACACCAGCTTGCTTCAACCTCTGGCCCTCTGCCAGCTTCTGGAAGCAAACTCTCATTTTACTTAACAAATCCACAAAATGAGATAACGTGCCTTCTTATCTCAGTGGCCAATTCATTTCTGCTGGTTGCCTCCTTCCATCCCCCAGCTTGTCATCTCCAACTGACATGTACCCGATTTCTGTCCTTTTGGTCTGATTGTCAAGCCCTTTTTAGTGGAATCTGTAAAGTCACAAAGATGCAGAAGCTAGATGGATTGCCAAGATAGTAGGAGGCTCAATTGTAGTGATATCAGCAATCATAAATTCAGGATTTTGTTTCCCCTTCCTAATGAGGCTTTGGGAAATGGCTCAAGATGTGCAATGAAGAGCACAGCCACACAATAGTAGTCTTGTATTAGAGAAAACTTTTCAAACTCTTTCCTTCAGAAGACTTCTAGTCACCAGGATGAAGGGTTTAATGGAGCAGTGGGTGAAGTAGAAGCCCTTCGGAACTCCTGGAATGGCATCTTCCATTAACGTCATCAAGATTCCCAGTTGACAATGTTGTGAAGACCCAGATTTCAAAGAACTTTTCCACATACCACAATGCAGAACAGGAAACCATAAGTGCTTAGTTGGGTTATAGCACAGCGACAGTCCTACTCCAGAATTTTCCAATATATTTGCAGAAGAACCTTCCCAAATGTTTTTAACCATATTGGTGGGCCATCAATACATTTTTCTCTTTGTTTCACATTCTCAGATGCTTTTCTGTCCCCTTTTAGTCTTCATTCTCTGACACTAAAGGAATAGATGCAGTCCTGAAGTAGGAGAGTATGACATCGTGAAGGTTAGGCAAGAACTGAAGCAGGAAAGACAAAAGAGGATAAAAGCTGTGGTGGGAGGATGCAAGCAGCAAGAAAGGTAGGGATGAGCAAAATTATCTTTACTCTTCGTATTTCAAATCCAATTAGTTAAATTTGTGTATATGAATCAATATTAAAAACATACAGGAAAGGTGGTGGTGGTGGTGGGAGGGAATTTAAGAATCGAAACACTCATCAATCATTTTTGTTAAGATTCTGTAACATTCGGATGCATCCCAAGTTCAGTTTAATGCTTATACAGTTTTCTATATAAGCATTAAGCAACTTTGGTAAAGCTAAGAGAACAGAAAGTGTTTTAAAAACCAATCCTGTTTTCCTTTGGTCCGATCGCCATAAGGAAGGCCCTGGGGGTGGGACTAGAAAACTTTGGTAGGAGACTGAGGACACAGCAGTCTTAGAAATTTATTTATTTATTTACAGCATTTATATTCCGCCCTTCTCACCCTGAGTCACAGGGGACTCAGGGCGGATCACATTGCACACATAAAGGCAAACATTCAATGCCATAACATAGTGACAGAGACAAGACGCAGGCACGGGCTGGCCTCGAACTCATGACCTCTTGGTCAGAGTGATTTGTTGCAGCTGGCTTGCTTTCCAGAAATGTAGTTTGTCCTCTGTGACAGATAATGTAAAAGGCCCTGACCTAAACTACATTTCCCAGAATGCAGTGCTCAGCATCAGAAAGCCCCAATGGCGCCAGCTATTTACAGTCAGTCTAATAATAATAAATAAAATTATTGAATTAGCAAAGAGGACTAAAGTAAGTAAGTAATACAGGGTGTTTGAAAAAGAACTCCCTATTCACCATTTAATTTAATTTAATTTAAATGGTGAATAGGGAGTTCTTTTTCAAACACCCTGTAGTATAAATCTGTGCTAATTTGAATTTAGGTGGTTGTGTGTCATAAAGACAGACAGACATTCAAGGGGATTGCTTTTGTCACTTTATGGGGGATAAATTGTTTTTGTCTAAATTTTTAAAAATTCCCAAAAATCTGTAGATGTGTAAATCTTTCTGAAACTTCCAGGGATTGATGCCCTGATTATCTTGTGCATTGTAAATAAAATTCAAGTAGATATCTCTTGTAGTTTTTTTTTAAAAAAATGTTGTTTATAAAACTTTGAAAATTCCCCAAAAATCCATGGATAAGCGAAACATTCTGAAATTTGGTGGGCTAACAATGGTAAATGTGTTTCACTCAAATAGCTTAAAAATTAGGGAGAAATGAGTCCCCAAAGTTTCCCCAATTATAGTAATTATGTACAGTTATGTGCAAAATAGTAATGACATTTCATTACTCTCACTGTAGTAACAAATTTTTCACCAATTATACTTTAGAAACACTTTAGAAATGAAATGACAGTGCCCCACAGTTTTGTAATTACTTTTGAACCATTGGTGTTTTGTTAATTTGTGTTTACTTGCATTTTCCCTTTTGAAACAGATGCAGTCATTTTCAGGGATTTCTTGTAATATTTTTGCATACCTCTTTTCCAACTGCAATTTTTTTTGGAAAATATGTTATTGTGATCTGATGAGAATATGGTAGAAATGTCCACCCATTACATCATTTTATTGTTGTTACCACCACCTGAAATTTACTCATATACTTTAAAAACTCCTCCAACATTCCTTTTTTGCGCAAGGCTTGTAGAGCATGTTCCAAGAGTTTCTAAAAAAGACTGATAGTCTAGTATGATCCAATTCAGTTAGGATCCAGATTAGCTATGAAATAGAAACAGCTTTGGACTCCTTGATATATGTATACTGGAAACTAGAAGAGTTTGTTCTGTTCCAGCTTTCAGTGGCTTTGGAAACTATTGATAATGCTATCGTATTCTCTTGGACATTCCTCTCTGGGATAGATCTGGGAACACAGTTTTACAGTGGTTCTGGTCCCACTTGGAGAGATGTACACAGTACCAGTAATGTAGATCAGATGCTATGTATCTACATATGTATGCATTTTCCTAATCAGATCAGTTAACTACTGTCAAGGAGTTTCAACTTATGGAGACCCTAGGAATGAGAGATCTTCAAGGCACCTTGTTATTCTTGCAAATTAATCAATCCACCTATACTGCAGTCTTCCTCTTTTTTGTCTTTCATTGTAGCACGCAAAATCATGGTTCATATTATGTCCAAAGTACAATAGCCTCAGTTTATTCATTTTGGCTTCTAAGGAGAGTTCAGGTTTGCTTTGCTTTCAGACTCATTTATTTGTCTTTTTGGCAGTTCATGGTATTATCTATACAACTCTCCTTCAGCACCACATTTCAGTGGAAATTAGTTTCTTCCTGTCAATATTCAAATCAGTACTGACCGTCTCTTTAAAACTATAGCAATAACTATCCTCGCAGGGTGGGGGAATAGTCAAAGTCCTAGAAAATAATAAAGAGAAGGAATGGATTCTCAAACTTCAGAGAACACACCTGGATTATTGAGTGTTTTCCTCAGAACCTGAGCTTCAAGCTTCCTTGCCTTCAAGGCTGAACGGCTCATTTACTCTCTGTTGCCTTGACTTTTTTTTTAATGTTGTAGCTCTTGACATCTACAGAGTTGACACAAGTCACATACAATCAAGTCTCCGTTCCTGGTGGACAGGCTCTGTCCTAATGTTCTCTGACTCACACCCAGGTTGTCTGCAGCTCAGCAGTTCTGCTTCCAGACACATCACTTTGTGTTCCCATGTTAACATCTTGCTGGGAAATTGCCTTTTGGCATGCCGTTCTTCTTACCTTTCCTTGATTTGATGTGAATATGATGCTCTTTTTTTGAGCACTTGTAACAGTTCACCTTTGGAAAGGTAACTTCATAGTGTTTGCTCCTTTCTCCCCCCATCCTACCCTCTGATTTATAACAGAATTTACAATACTATTCAAGGGGTAGAGAGTTGATAGATAGACAAGCAGACATGTTAAGATCCTCAATATGCCATATTCAAGTATTGCTGTTTTCATGAAGCCTGCCCACCTTTCCCTAATTTCCTTTAAATATTTTTTAATAACTTAGTGGTTGTGGTGCACTTAAAAGACAAATTTAAAGTGTAAATTTTCACTTTATTTCCCCAGAGGCATTTTCAGGAAATGAAGAGAGAAGTTACACTTGGTTTTTCAGCCACTCAAGCAGCTTCCAAAAACTGAAGGAAAGACAATGGAGTTTGCTGCCATTGATGCCTGTCTGATAAGCTGGCTCAGCCAGTTAAAACAAACCAGAACAGCAGCAACAAATAAAAATCCAGCACACTGTACAAGGCCTGTTTCCCATGGAAAAGTAATCCTCAAAGGCCTGCTGGAATAATTAAAAAAAAGTTTTGCTTGTTTGCAGAAAGAAAGAGGAGATGCAGTCTAGCCTCTCTGGGAAGAGCACTCCAAAACCTGTAGTAGCCACTGAGAAGACCCTCTCCCATGTTCACACCAGGGATGGATCATGCTTGTGATTAATTGGGTTTTGCCTAGCAACAACAACCAAGATTCTACATTGAAGGAATGGGAGCATAACTTCACACTCAGAGAGATATGTGGCAGCTGTGCTATGTATTTGTTAATGAATTGATCTGTTGAACAAAAATGTCCACTATCCAGCATCTCCTGAGTTTAGCATAAATCAGTGGTTCTCAACATGTGGGTGATAACCGTCGCCCCCGCTTTCAAATTGATTTGAAAACGCAGCAGAGAGTTCCATAGATTACTCTCCGAAAGAACGGAGCGGGACCGCAACAGACCATTATTAAAAGACCTTTTTTCCTTCATTTTCCCTTTCCCTGAACTATGTAACAAATCCCCCCAATAAAAGTGGCATTTATTTTAACAGTAACACTCTCTATCTGGTTATTTTGTATCTCCCTCTGACTCCTTCCTTTTTGCATGCGGTTTCTCTCCCTCCCGTCCTTTAACTCCGGCTGAGGTTCTCCGCCATAGATTAACATGGCGGACGATATAAATTGGCTCATATCTCTATCAAAATTACCCCTAGAACGCTCCTCTTTTAGTCTTAACCCTTTCTAAGGCTCCTGACTCGAAGACAACCAGCAGACCCGGAATCGGTCCAGTTTTCGGCATCTCAACAGCTGACTGTCAAACAGAACCGCGTTTCTTTCCAAGCCAAGTTGCTGCTTTATCCCGGGGTTTTCTCTCCCCGCGACTCGCGGAATGGTTCTCCCTGGCCCCTTTCTGTGAAATGGGGATGGGGGGATCGCTCTCTCGCGGGGGAGACATAGTTCACCAAGGACCCTCACCCTCTACAGCTGCCAAGGGATGCCCGGACGGGGGCCCTCCACGTTTCATTCATAATTTCATAATTTTATGAAAGAGAAGAACACTCTTCCCCACACCTACCCCTTGGACTTATGAAATCCTATACCTCCAAAGACTTACTAACCCATATGTGCCCCTTCCCCATGCCATCTCTATGAATTCCTTATGAACTCTTTCCCCTCATGCATTTGTGAATTTTTATATTCTATGTACATGACTCACTGCTGTATGAATTTCAAACTGTTGGGCTAACTTCATGGATTGTGAAATCATGCTGCTTGAACCCTACTTCTATGTTGGATTCCCCAGATGTTGTGAACTTCGTTCCTATCAAATGTTTTCTATTGCTCATTTATATTGTTTATATCATTCATGATTCCCCTTTATGCAATGTCACCCACCTTTATGGATTCTCCTTTATCTACCTATCTGCCTATATGTATTTACACTCTTTGGGATCCCCGGAAAATATGTGTTTTTCCCTGCTGGGTTTATGTTCCGACTTTATTTATAATTTTCATTTTATCCCAAATAATTGTCAGATCATGAAATCAAATGGGAAATATTATGACCCCAACCTGAACTCTAGCCCCATGACTCAGACCTCCCCTTCCCAAAAAAACAAAGGGATAATCTGCCACAGTTAATCCCATCTCACTCCGATCGCATGGACAATATAGGGCGAGTCACCAAACTAAAGGTGACTCGCCCCCAAGGCAAACATTGTCACATCTCAGGCCAGGACGCCGCAGGAAGGCACCCTGTGGGGCCGTCAATGATGGCTCATCAAATCACCACTTCCCGTCTGACACCCCAAAGACATATCTAAAATCTGCGAACGTGACAGGACCCCGGACATCCTTGATGGGTGTCATTAATTCCTTTAGAAATTGGCTGGGCCAGAATTAATCCGATGTTTCCTGTCCGGTCACCGCATTGTTTCTATAGCTCCCGCCTCCTCCTCTCTGATTGGCCCGAGGGGGGACAAAAAACAGCTCCCCATTGGGCCAGCAGGGCAAGGCGGGAAACGAAAGCCCGCCTCGTTCAACCTCTCAGCCTATCCGCGATCAGATGGGCAGGGAAGCGGGGCGGGAAATTCAAAGGGCTGTCAGACCGAAACATTGTATAAATATGACTTTATTTGAAACATATGTTACGCTAGTAGATTGAATGATCGCTATTAGCGTCCTTTTCAGCTGAAATTGCTAAATAAAAACTCCTTGGCGGATTTTCCTTCAACTTGGCGGACCTTCTTCATTCCAGGCTTCAGGTTGTATTGCGGCTTATATTCTTCTTTTGGCTTCGCCAGGGTCCGTTCCCTCAGGACCGGGTCGGCTCCCTCCTTAAGGGACCCGATCCCCCAAACGCGGTCGACAACATAATTTGGCGACCACGAAGGGACTTGCTTGGAAGTTCCAAAAATCAATTTTTTAGGCTAAAATTCCAAGCGGCGACCTTGGTCCAGATATTCTGGGACAGGTTGGGGAGAGAAACGGCTGCAAGGAGGGCCCTCCGACCAACAATTTGACCTCATTTTCACATCCAAATTTCTCTGGCAGTCCCTTTCTCTCTCTAGATCTGATTCAGGATACTGAACAAAGGAGCCAGATAGGAGGAAGCAGATTTTTAGCTCCTCGAAGGAAAAGCGCCAACGTGAAACAGGGGACGCCCTGTAAAAAATAAAAGGGAACCGGCCCCGTTGTTGAGACCCAGGTGGGAGGAGCCCTGGAGGTATTGCACTTCGGATCAGGGCTCGGTAACAAATTCCTGGTGAAACGCGGGAACATCTGGCGCTCGGGGGGCGTGTGAGAACAGTCTGGCTTGTAAGATTACAGGTTCAAGGATCGCGGGGTAGGGGAACAGTTGTGTTCCCGGGGCACCTGCGGATTCCACGAACGCCAGCCATCCAGTCTTGGTGAAGGGAACTCTCGGAAGGACGAGCTGACCTGGCCGGTTGGGTGAGTCGTTACTCCGTTAACTGTCAGGTACTGGGCAGAGGTTGAGCCAAGAATGGGTGCTTGTTCCGCACGTCTAGGGTGTCCCACCCCAGCAGACATCCCCAGGGATTCTCCATTGGGCAAGATCCTGGCCGATTGGGGTGGGTTTGCATCGAAAAACATGGTGCAGGCCAGGTTGGTCCAACTCTGCAAGCGTAAGTGGCCCCTCGTGGCCCTTGAGGGGGGAGTCGCTTGGCCTCCACATGGCAGTGAGGATGAGAGTCTCATTTTGAAACTCCAGAGCCATTGCCATGGGGAGGGCAAGTGGACCCAACTTGCTTATGCTGCAATGTTCATGGCCTTAAGCCAGAGGGAGACTGGAAGGGGAGAGGGGGTCCAAGTCTTCCCATGCAGGGACGTGGGCTCCAAACCCACCCTCCTCAAAAGCTCCTCTCTAGACCTACTTCCCCTCCCACCTCCACCAGAAGAGGAACTTCTGGAGACATTTGCTTGTCCCCCACCTTACCAACCCCAATTCCCATCCCTTGCCCCACCTCCTCCCCGACTTTCTCCTCCTGTTCTGAGTCTCGCACCGATCCAGAACTCCCAGATTGACCCCTCAAGGGAACCTCTGCTTCCCGGGATCCCCACTCTCCTAGATTCACCCTCCCAGCCCCCTACCCTCTCGCCCCATCCCCCTTCCGCTCCCCAGCCCTCTCCTTTCTCCCAGCCCCATCTCCCCTCCGTTTCCCAACCTCCCATTCCCTCTCAGCCCCCCCAATCCTCCCTCCTCTCTCCTCCTCCCAACCCCCCCACTCTCCAATCCTCTTCTCCCTCTCCTTCCCAATTTCCTTTTCCATTCTTTAATGGCTATCTTCCATACACGCTACCTAGAGGATCACCTTTCCCGATCCCAGACCCTCTCGCCTCTCAGACCTTCCACCCTCTATTGCTCCCCTCTGCGCCTCCTGCGGGGACCTCCCCCGTCTCTTCAGCACCCCCAGCTTTTCAAACCACCCCACCAGTTCCCCTAGCGCCCAAAAGACCCAGCCCCAACTGTCCCCCTTCCACTCCTTCGTCAGGAACTTCATCCCTCCCCCCTCAAAGGGTTTCCCAAACACCAGAGGATCCCTTTGAGCCCCTCATCACCAAAAATAGCTTGCGGACCCGCCCCGCCACTGTCATGGCCCCTCTACGGGAGGTGGTCGGGGCAAGGGGAGACCCGGTCCTCATTCATGTCCCTTTCAGTACCACAGACCTCATTACCTGGAAGAAGACAACTGCACCACTTTCCCAGGACCCCTCAGAAATGACCGAACTTTTTAGAACTATTTTTCTAACCCATCGCCCCTCCTGGGCAGATGTTATGACTCTCTTGGGCTCTCTCCTTACTCAAGAGGAGAAGCGCCGCCTACTGGCCGCAGCTCAGGCTGAAATCATGAAGGCCGATGTAGATGACGGTAGAGATGCTGAGATTATTTTTCCAACAAAGGAAGACCCCAGTTGGGACTACAATACCAACGCTGGTATGATGTCTCTAAAGGCCTTCCATCGTGCCATCTTGGCCGGCCTGCCGTTGGTCTATCCTCGCCCCATAAACCTTTCTAAATACTATGACATAAAACAGACTCCGGAGGAAAGCCCCTCTGATTTTTATGATCGGTTATGTCGCACTGCAAAACAGTGGACACACATTGACCCCTCTGACCCCCGAAATGAATCCTCTCTAAATTCCCTGTTCATTGGCAGGTCTTGCAGGGACATTCGGCTAAAACTCCAGAAACTGGAGGGGGGAGCAGGCATGCCCATCTCCCAGTTAATCAACATTGCTTTTAAGGTGTTCCACAACCGGGAGGATGCAGCAGCCCAGAAGGAAGAAGATGACCGAGAGGCTCAAGCACAGGTCCAAGCAGCCAGTATGGTGGCTGCACTGGCAGAACGTGACAGGGGACGAGGAGGGGGGGAGAACAGAGAAAGGCCAGTTTGGAGGGACAGGGGGCAGGGGAGAGAACCACCAAGGGAACTCCGTTGTTTTTACTGCCAGCAGAGGGGGCACTTCAAGAGAGAATGTCCCGATCTCAAGGATAAGGGACCAGAGAGCCGGGTCATGTGACTAGGGCAGCGGATCGTCTTGGCCCCCAGTGACCCGTTGGTGCCATTGAAGTTAGGAAAAAGAACTGTGGATTTCCTTCTAGATAGTGGGGCCACCCATTCAGTGGTCACCGAAGGGTTTCGGGGAACAGACATGGGAGCTAGGAAGACTCAGGTAGTGGGGGTCTCAGGGAAAGAGGCAGAGAGGTCTTTTCTCAAGCCCATGGAGTGTGAGGTGGGAGGGAAGACTCTGTCTCATGAGTTCCTGTACATGCCTGAGTGTCCAGTTCCCCTTCTGGGCCGAGACATCCTTTGCAAAATCAGGGCGCAGGTCACCTTTGGGCCAGAGAAGATCATCTTGGCTGTCCCAGAGGAGGAGGGGTGGAGGATACAGGCTCTCCTGCTTCATCAGCCCAGCCCCGAGGCTGACCTGATCCCTTTGGCCATTCTGGAACAAGTCGACCCTGTTGTGTGGGCCGATGGGATTCCAGGGAGGGCCAAGAACGTTGCCCCAGTCAAAATTGCCCTAAAACCGGACATCAGGCCTCCTAGGATTCCCCAATACCGCATCCCCCTCGAAGCCAAAAAGGGCCTCCAGCCCATCATTGAAAATTTTCTGAAGCACTCTCTGCTGAGAGAGTGCTCCTCCCCTTACAACACACCTGTGCTGCCAGTCAAGAAGCCCAACTCAGATGAATACCGCTTTGTGCAGGACCTCAGAGCCATCAATGCTGTTGTGGTGGACATTCATCCCGTGGTGCCTAACCCCTATACTCTTCTTTCCACTATCCCTCCTTCCTGCTCTTGCTTTACTGTTCTGGACTTAAAAGATGCCTTTTTTTCTATCCCTCTGCACATAGATAGCCAAGAAATATTCGCCTTTGAGTGGGAGCATGTGGACTCGGCCAGGAAGGTACAGCTCTGCTGGCAGGTTCTTCCGCAAGGTTTCACCTGTTCTCCTACGATCTTCAGCCAAAGCCTTGCTTCGGAGCTGGACAGGTGGCCGGATCGGGACCAGGGGGTCCTTCTGCAATACATTGACGATCTATTGCTTTGTTGTGAGGATGTACCTACCTGTGAAAGACTTACCATCAGTCTCCTCAACTTCCTGGGAGAGGCTGGCTTCAAGGTCTCCAAAAAGAAAGCTCAAATCTGCAAGGACACTGTGCGTTACTTGGGGTTTGATGTCTCTCAAGGACAGCGGGCTCTGGGGCCGGAGCGGAAGGAAGCTATCTGTAAGGTCCGAGAGCCCAAGACCAAGAAGCAACTGCGGGGTTTTTTGGGCATGGCTGGCTTCTGCAGAATCTGGGTGCCCAACTTCGGACTGCTCGCCAGGCCTCTTTATGAGGCAACCACCGGACCGGAGACTTTCCTCACCTGGACCGCAGAATGCAGGACAGCCTTCGATGCCATCAAGAAAGCCCTCATGTCTGCACCAGCCTTGGGACTCCCTGACATGACCAAGCCCTTCTTCCTTTATGTTCACGAACGTCGGGGGGTGGCAGCGGGGGTGCTGACCCAACCACTGGGCAGCGCCAAAAGGCCAGTCGCCTACTTCTCTAAGCGACTGGACCCCACCAGCCTTGGGTGGCCAGCCTGTCTTCGTGCCGTGGCTGCCACTGCTATGCTGGCTGAGGAGGCCCGGAAGCTGACACTGGGCCAACCAATGACTGCCTATGTGCCCCATAGCGTCCTGGCAGTCCTGGATGCTAAGGGGACCAACTGGCTGTCAGCAGGACGGCTCACTCGCTACCAGGCTTCGCTCATCGACCAGGGAGACCTCACCCTGGCCACCACCAACTGCCTCAACCCAGCCACCCTGATGCCCATCGAATCAGCCGAAGGGGACGACCAGGAGCCACATGATTGCATCGCCACCATTGAAGAAGTCTACTCCAGCCGGCCGGACCTCAAGGACCAACCACTTCCCCAGGCAGACCTGGAATACTACACTGATGGGTCGAGCAGTGTCCATCAGGGCGTGAGGAAGGCGGGCTATGCAGTTGTTACTCTGTGGGACACCATAGAGGCAGAACCATTGCCAGCCGGTACCTCCGCCCAAAAAGCAGAACTCATCGCCCTCACCAGAGCTCTGGAGCTGGCAGCAGGAAGGACTGTCAACATCTACACAGACTCTAAGTTTGCCTTCAATGTCCTGCACGCCCACGGAGCCATCTGGAAGGAGAGGGGACTGCTGACCACTGCAGGCAGCCCAGTCAAGCACCAGGCAGAAATCCTGAGGCTGTTGGACGCCGTCTGCAAGCCCACTGCTGTTGCTGTCATCCACTGTCGGGGACACCAGGCAGGAGACCAGGATGCTGCCAGGGGAAACAGGAGAGCAGATGCCGCGGCTAAGGGGGCCGCCAACAAAACGCCCACCTTCCAGGGAGCCCTCATCCCGGACACCACCATCACCAGCCTCCCTCTGTATGGAACTGTGGACGATGAGTTTGCTAGGAAGGAAGGGCTGACACAGGATGGGGGTTGGTGGAAGGACAGCCAAGGCCGTCTGCTCCTCACAGATCCCCTGATGCGTGAAGTGGCCCTCCGCCTTCACAAAAGCACCCACTGGGGTCATGATGCCATGCTGGAACACCTCAGATCCTTCTTCATTGGACCACGCATGGCCCAACAGTCTATCTGGGCCTGTAAGCGATGTCTCCTCTGCCTAAAGAACAACCCCAAGATCCAGAAGAAGCCAGAAGTGGGGCATCTCAGGGCAGGACTGCAGCCAGGACAGGTATGGCAGGTGGATTTTGCTGAATTGCCCTCCAGTAAGAAGTACAAATACCTGTTGGTGTTTGTGGATTGCTACAGCGGGTGGCCTGAAGCTTTCGCCTGCTATACTTGTACTGCCAAAGAGGTCACTCAAGCCCTCCTCCATGACATCATCCCACGTTTCGGCCTGCCCCTCTGCATTTCTTCGGACAACGGGAGTTCTTTCATCTCCAAGGTCACCCAACAGGTCTCTCGGGTCCTCCAGATCCGGTGGGACTTGCATTCCAGCTGGCACCCAGAAGCAAGCGGCAAGGTTGAAAGGATGAACCAAACCCTTAAGAGACAAGTGGCGAAAATCTGTCAGCAAGCTAACCTACCTTGGCCAGAGGCTCTTCCACTCGCTCTCACTCGAGTCAGGGCTGCCCCTAGGGGCAAGTTAAAATTAAGTCCTTTTGAAATTCTTTATGGTAGACCTTTTCCTTCTTCCCAGGTTCCCTTGAAGGCTGAACACCTACATGAGGTGGGCTCCGAAAGCCTTAGGGCTAGGCTGTCTTCTCTTACCTCTGTCCTCTCTTCTCTAAACAGGTACCTACTCTCCCACCTTCCTGTCCCCTTGGATGCTCCAGTCCACGACTTTTCCATTGGAGATTGGGTCTTCGTGCGGACGTGGCGACCGGAGCCTCTGACTGAGAAGTGGGTCGGACCTCACCAAGTCCTCCTGACCTCCTACACCGCTTGCAAGGTAGCTGGAATCCGTGCCTGGATCCATCACACCAGGCTCAAGAGCGCCCCTGAACCTGAGCCAGCCCCCACCAGCGGTGAGGAAGACAAAGATCTGTGGACAGCTGAGCTGGGAGACGACCTGAAGGTGTTGTTCCGGAGAACACCTCCTCAGGGACCGCCGCCCGCAAACTGTCCTGACCCACACCCTCCCGAGGCTCGGAGAAAGACCAAAAGCCAGAGACCAAAGCACAAGACCCTCTCCAAGGACCTCTCCAAATTCCATCCTTCTAGCACCACGGGAACACCCCCATTTGGACCTACAAACATTTGACAGCTCGCTTTGACAGCTGTCAAATCGGCCCTCACTTCAACCCCCCCCCCCTCGGAAGAATTAACGCCGCGACTGGGAGCTATCCAGCGTGCTGAATCGGGAGCCGTGAGTTCTAAATTTTCCCCTATTTTCCTCTCCCTGCTCTTTCCTATCCCCCTTGCTGGTAGCTGTCCAAGGTACTTAACCCTAGAAAATGCTAACCCTCACTCTCATCTTTTCTCTGACTTTCCCTGCCAGTTCTAGCCCGGTATTGTACGAGTGGCTTTCTTCTAAAGTAAACTTCTGGCAACAGTTGGCCACAAAAGCCTTAAATGTCTCAGATTTTTGCCTGTCCAGTGGAGCCTCAGCCACAGACCTGTTTTCCACCTGTTTAATTGGCATTCCAGAACCTCTGGAAATTTTTAGAAATTATACCATGTTCCAAGACATCCCAAAGGATATGTCTTACAGAGATCTCTCTAACTGGGGAAGAGTCTCCATGGACAAGTTGCCTGGCATGGCTGCCATCCGCCTTGCCCATGTTCCTCAAGCAGAAAATTGCTTTCAAATACCCACCTGCATCGGTGAGTGCCATCAGCTTCCCATTGACAACTCTCTAAATTGTACACATATAGAAAAACTGTCTCATTTGAATGGCCATTTGGTCCTGCCCCCAGGATGGTTTTTCCTGTGTGGACAGACAGCCTATGGTTATCTACCTGCCAATACCTCCATGGGGAATTGTGCATTGGGTAGGCTGTCTCTTTTTATGCCCTCCAAGAACGACTTAGAGTTGGCACACTCTTTGGGTCGGAAGGCAAGATCCATTCAGAACTTGGACCCGAATTGTGACCCCTCAGTAGTGCTAAAAGGTATCCCACAATTTGTGGCGGCTGCATTGTTCACTCCTGGAGTGGCCTCAGCCATGAATTATAGGGCCATAAAGCATCTGGCCTGCGCTCTGGTCAAAAACATCAATTATACCTCTCAGGCCTTGGCATCAGTGGCAAAGGAAATGCATGAGCTGCGGGAGGCTGTATTAGATAACAGGGCAGCTATTGATTTCCTCCTATTGAAAAACCACTATGGCTGTGAGAGTGTAAGGCACATGTGCTGCTTTAATTTGACAGACCAGACTCCTATGATTCGTAAATCCATCGAGGGTTTGGATGATTTGGCCTCAGGAATTAAGGAGACGACTGGATTCGACCTTAGCTTTCTGACCGATTGGCTCCCTTCTTTAGACTGGTTGAGGAAAGGTTTTCTCCTCTTTCTAGCCGTAATCCTTTTCCTTCTAATAATAAGCTGTTGCTGGTCGCATTTGCCCGCTCTGTTCCAAATTTGTCGCAAAAAGAACCATTCGAATCCCTCTCAGCAGATGGCCATGCTGCCGCTGAGAGGTTATAACGCTTATGCGGTAGGGCAGGGGCGAAATAGGCTCCGCCCATCTCGCCCCGCCCTCCCGAGTGGGGGTATGATAACCGTCGCCCCCGCTTTCAAATTGATTTGAAAACGCAGCAGAGAGTTCCATAGATTACTCTCCGAAAGAACGGAGCGGGACCGCAACAGACCATTATTAAAAGACCTTTTTTCCTTCATTTTCCCTTTCCCTGAACTATGTAACAAATCCCCCCAATAAAAGTGGCATTTATTTTAACAGTAACACTCTCTATCTGGTTATTTTGTATCTCCCTCTGACTCCTTCCTTTTTGCATGCGGTTTCTCTCCCTCCCGTCCTTTAACTCCGGCTGAGGTTCTCCGCCATAGATTAACATGGCGGACGATATAAATTGGCTCATATCTCTATCAAAATTACCCCTAGAACGCTCCTCTTTTAGTCTTAACCCTTTCTAAGGCTCCTGACTCGAAGACAACCAGCAGACCCGGAATCGGTCCAGTTTTCGGCATCTCAACAGCTGACTGTCAAACAGAACCGCGTTTCTTTCCAAGCCAAGTTGCTGCTTTATCCCGGGGTTTTCTCTCCCCGCGACTCGCGGAATGGTTCTCCCTGGCCCCTTTCTGTGAAATGGGGATGGGGGGATCGCTCTCTCGCGGGGGAGACATAGTTCACCAAGGACCCTCACCCTCTACAGCTGCCAAGGGATGCCCGGACGGGGGCCCTCCACGTTTCATTCATAATTTCATAATTTTATGAAAGAGAAGAACACTCTTCCCCACACCTACCCCTTGGACTTATGAAATCCTATACCTCCAAAGACTTACTAACCCATATGTGCCCCTTCCCCATGCCATCTCTATGAATTCCTTATGAACTCTTTCCCCTCATGCATTTGTGAATTTTTATATTCTATGTACATGACTCACTGCTGTATGAATTTCAAACTGTTGGGCTAACTTCATGGATTGTGAAATCATGCTGCTTGAACCCTACTTCTATGTTGGATTCCCCAGATGTTGTGAACTTCGTTCCTATCAAATGTTTTCTATTGCTCATTTATATTGTTTATATCATTCATGATTCCCCTTTATGCAATGTCACCCACCTTTATGGATTCTCCTTTATCTACCTATCTGCCTATATGTATTTACACTCTTTGGGATCCCCGGAAAATATGTGTTTTTCCCTGCTGGGTTTATGTTCCGACTTTATTTATAATTTTCATTTTATCCCAAATAATTGTCAGATCATGAAATCAAATGGGAAATATTATGACCCCAACCTGAACTCTAGCCCCATGACTCAGACCTCCCCTTCCCAAAAAAACAAAGGGATAATCTGCCACAGTTAATCCCATCTCACTCCGATCGCATGGACAATATAGGGCGAGTCACCAAACTAAAGGTGACTCGCCCCCAAGGCAAACATTGTCACATCTCAGGCCAGGACGCCGCAGGAAGGCACCCTGTGGGGCCGTCAATGATGGCTCATCAAATCACCACTTCCCGTCTGACACCCCAAAGACATATCTAAAATCTGCGAACGTGACAGGACCCCGGACATCCTTGATGGGTGTCATTAATTCCTTTAGAAATTGGCTGGGCCAGAATTAATCCGATGTTTCCTGTCCGGTCACCGCATTGTTTCTATAGCTCCCGCCTCCTCCTCTCTGATTGGCCCGAGGGGGGACAAAAAACAGCTCCCCATTGGGCCAGCAGGGCAAGGCGGGAAACGAAAGCCCGCCTCGTTCAACCTCTCAGCCTATCCGCGATCAGATGGGCAGGGAAGCGGGGCGGGAAATTCAAAGGGCTGTCAGACCGAAACATTGTATAAATATGACTTTATTTGAAACATATGTTACGCTAGTAGATTGAATGATCGCTATTAGCGTCCTTTTCAGCTGAAATTGCTAAATAAAAACTCCTTGGCGGATTTTCCTTCAACTTGGCGGACCTTCTTCATTCCAGGCTTCAGGTTGTATTGCGGCTTATATTCTTCTTTTGGCTTCGCCAGGGTCCGTTCCCTCAGGACCGGGTCGGCTCCCTCCTTAAGGGACCCGATCCCCCAAACGCGGTCGACAACATGGGTCCCCAGATGTTTTGGCCTTCAACTCCCAGAAATCCTAACAGTTAGTAAACTGGCTCAGATTTCTGGGTGTTGTAGACCAAAACACATGGGGACTCACAGGTTTATTTATTTATCGTGTCAAAAGCGAACAAAGGGTACAGTTGTAACGTATTTAAGAACACTAAGTTTAAAACATGGCATTATACTAAATGTCCTTTGACCAGTAACTGGCCACTTGAAGTGCCTCTGGTGTTGCTATAAGAAGGTCCTCCACTGTGAACATAGCAGGGCTCAGAATTATAATAGGTGGCCTGTAGTTTGCTCTTCTCCACACTCGCATGTCATGGACTCCACTTTGTAGCCCCATTTTCTAATGTAGGCTCTGAATCTCGTGGTGCCAGAGCGCAGTCTGTCCAGTGCCTTCCAAGTTGCCCACTCTTCTGTGTGCCCAGTAGGGAGCCTCTCATTCAGTATCAGTCACAGATTGAGGTTCTGGGTTTTAGCCTGTCACTTTTGGGCTCTTGCTTGATGAGGTGTTCCTGTGTGTATCTCTGTAGATCTTAGAAAGCTGTTTCTTGATTTAAGGCATTGGCATGCTGGCTGATATCTGAACCGGGGATGGGCCAGAGATATCACTGCCTTAATCCTTTCATTATTAGCTGCTCCTTCCCAGCGGATGTCAGGTGGTGCAATACCAGCTAAACAGTATAATTTCTCCAGTGGTGTGGGGCGTAAACATTCTGTGATAATGTGGCACGTCTCATTAAGAGTCACATCCACTGTTTTAACGTGGTGAGATGTGTTCCTCACTGGGCATGTGTATTTAGCAGCAGAATAACAAAGTGCAAGGGCAGATGTCTTCACTGTGATCCCCAGGTTGTGCCAATCAGCTTTCATATGATATTATTTCTAGTACCTACTTTTTGCTTGATAGTCAAGCAGTGCTTCTTGTAAATCAGAGCACAGTCCAAGGTAACTTCCAAGTATTTTGGTTTGCTGCAGTGCTTCAGTGGAATTCCTTCCCAGGTAATCCTCAGAGCTCGAGATGCTTGTCTGTTCTTAATGTGAAAAGCATATGTCTGTGTTTTAGATGGATTAGGAATCAGCTGGTTTTCCCTGTAATAGACAGTAAGAGCACCTAAATGTTTGGAGAGCTTCTGTTCAACCATTTCAAAGCTCCTTGCTTGGGCAGTGATGGCACAATCGTCAGCATAGATGAAACTCTGTCTCTTTTCAGGCAGTGGCTGATAATTTGTGTAAATGTTAAACATTGATGGAGCAAGCACGCTCCCCTGAGGCAGGCCATCCTTCTGTTTTCGCCATCTGCTTCTCTGGCCCTGGAATTCAACAAAAAAGCTCCTGCTTTGTAGCGGATTTCCTATGAAGAGGGTGAGGTGGTAATCCTTTGTGATATTATAATTTTTTCTCAGGAGAAGGCAATGATTTACAGTGTCGTAAGCTGCTGACTGGTCCATGAAGACAGCTACTGTAATTTTCTGCCTTTCAAAACCATCTTCTATGTGCTGAGTCAGGTTCAACACTTGTGATGTGCAGCTTCTGCTTTTCCTGAAGCCAGCTTGCTATCGAATCATACATGGGTCTATTTTTCCATAACTCTATGCAAAATAAGTCTCTCCAGAACCTTGTAAAAGATGGCACAACAAGGAGATTGGTCTATAGCTTTTTGGATCATTGCAGTCTTTACCTGGTTTCAAGATGGCTATAACTCTTGCTTTCCTCCAGATTTTGGGGATCTGACAGGATGCAATGCAGTTGTTCATCATCTTCAGCAGCCAGCACCTTGCTTTTGGGGCAAAGTTCTTAATTTGTTCCATCCGTAGATCATCTAGGCCAGCTGCTTTGCCATTTTTACATGTATTGAGAGCCATGTCCAATTCAGTAGATATAAAAGGTTCATGAAGGTTGTTCTCGTTTTCTGGTTCTCTGACTATTGGCTTCCTTCCTACTTTGGTGGCAAGGTTGGGTTTCCCATTCTTCAGAAGTTGATGTGCTATGTGATCTGCCTTTATGTTGGCATGGGTATTAGTTTGTGAGGGATCATTGCTCAACCGTCTTAACAGCCTCCACGTCTTCTGACTGCTCCTGCCCATGTCGACTTCTGTTATCAGCTTTATACACTGTTCTTTCTTGGCTTCAACCCACAGGTTGGGAGCCACTGGAATAAATATTCACGTATGCAGATGATGCAGAATAATGTATGAATGACTGTACTAGTCTTCATGCAAAATTTTTAGATGCATGATTCTTTTGCTACCACTGTTAGCAGAGTACGTCCACTGTGCAATGGCAAATAATTCACCCTTCAGTCATAGCACACCTGAAATGTACGTATGCCACGAACACAATATGTGCCTCATGCATAGATACTAAATGTGCATGTACACCCATGCACACCACGGTCATGTTCAACTGCATGCAATAAAGCCATAGGTATAACACTCTTTCTGCAGCCTTGGACTGAATGCATTTTTCCCATAAGGGACAAAAATCCAACGGCTTTTGTTGAGAACAGATTTCTAAGACACCACGAAGATTCCTGCCCATATTTGAAATTCAGTATGATTGAAAACAATGTACAGATCTTACAGCATCAATATGTTCAAATATGATTCATCTCTTCTTTCCTTTCCTTTTTAAGACACATAAAAAAACTCAGGGCATTAGAGTCATGTTAATTCCTCATGTCCAAGTTTATCAGATATGACACCATTTGAATTGATTGGATTGCTTTGAATGCTGGGCCAAGCACTTGGATCATTTGCAAATATTGACCAAAAATAAGGTAAGTATATGTCTTTCTGTTTTCTGTCTTTTGTGATTTGCATTTTTGGCTGTAGCAATGTTTTTGACAAGGAACTGCTGCTGGCTTCATGATTATTTTCAGAGCTTCAGAAATGCTACATTTTTTTTTCTGAGCCTTACATTGGGAGTGACAGATGATGGCTATTGTTTTCTTTTTCTTTATGAATAATTATACTTTACTTGCATCTCCACAAAATAGAGGCCCAGCAAAATCATATCATTACACTAGGCAGAAAAAAAATCAAGCAAAATTATAATGAAGTAGCTGAATGGTTAATTAACAAACATATCACAATACAACAGAAATTAAGTAAGCCAGTGGGTTCTGATTCAGTTCAAATGCAGAAGCCGACTAATCTTTATATATATGGTTGGCTGTCCGTGATTTGTATGTTCATCGGTATTTCATCATTTATTAGAATTCTTTTAATTGTGCATGTTTGGCATTCTGTTAGTGACTTACACCTGTCGCTTTTTCATGGAAGCAAAAATTATCTATTGACTTTGTACAACAATTAATCTCTTCCCTTGAGACCTAACTATCCGTTGTTACACAGCATTCCCCTAGGCCAGCTTACTGGCTGGTGATGAGCAGGGGAGTAGCAGAAAAAAGTTCTGTTTTGTTCTATATTTAGACAAACAACACTGACATCATCTTCCAGATAATGTCTAGGAGGGTCTAGAGATGTCTCATTGCTGTGCATTCAGCTACAGCAGTATAATTCGATGCTTCTCTGCCATTGTCCTGCTCTCCAACAGCCAATAAATTAGTATTAGGAAGGGCTGAAACAGCTAAAAGATGGGTTTGGAAAGATGACAATGTTTTATTGTTGTATCTGGAAATTTACAATACATTTCCCAATCCAAAATTTTTAAAAACTGGGGCTGGAATTCAGTATGGGATTTATGACTTCATTAGTGGACTTGCATGTGTGGGAGATAGAACAGTTTTGCCGTGTCTGTATTTACTCAGGGCTGTTGCAAATTTATTACATGTGGACCTCCGTTTCCCAATTGCAGAGTGATAGATGCACCATAACCCCATGAACAATGGGCACCAATATACATTGTGATTCACATCTGGATACTGGCTAGGAAGTGCTAGAACACAACAGGAGTGCCCAATGCACATCAGAAATATCTGATGCACCAATGCACATCAGAAAAGCTCAAGTGCTGGCCCCCTGGTATGCATCTTAACAATTCACTAACTGGTTATATGAAGTAGACTGTGATGTAGAATCTCAGCCCGTTTTTTTTTTCAATGGCTTTTTTGATGAAGGTTTTTAACTGTTGTACATTACCTTGGAGCCCCTCTAGTACTCTTTTACCACTTCAGCCTTGAGTGATAAGTGAATTTTTCCACTGATGTCAAATGCTACATTCATTAGCAATCTCATAACATTAATCAAATTAAATTGAACTCTGAATTTTTATAAAATGCAATTTCCACATGAGCTGTCATGAGCACTAAAAACACAGTCAAGGATATGATATGGCCGAGTTTAGCTTTTATTTTGCAAAATAGTCTTCTAAACTATTAACAGCAAATGCTGTTATGTCA
Organism: Anolis carolinensis; assembly: GCF_035594765.1. Taxonomy (NCBI): domain Eukaryota; kingdom Metazoa; phylum Chordata; class Lepidosauria; order Squamata; family Anolidae; genus Anolis; species Anolis carolinensis. The sequence goes on from NC_085841.1 coordinate 357,710,972, forward strand.
ATATTTCAGAATGAATGCTTAGCATCTAACACTTCATCATGATATTCTCTATGAATGTGTGATAAACAATGAGCTACAGTTTAATCACACTAGGTAGGTAAATACAGCATCCTTATAAAATGGGACTTTCAAAATAATGGTGATTATGCTTCTTGTTACTATCATTAATCAAGTTAGATAAAATCTATAACTAGGTTTGTCAGATGAAATAAGAGAAAGAATTCCTGTACTTTTAACAGTTGTTTCAATAAGGAAATACAGTAGAGTCTCACTTATCCAACGTAAAAGGCCAGCAGAATGTTGAATAAGCGAATATGTTGGATAATAAGGAGAGATTAAGGAAAAGCCTATTAAACATCAAATTAGGTTATGATTTCACAAATTAAGCACCAAAACATCATGTTATACAACAAATTTAACAGAAAAAGTAGTTCAATACGCAGTAATGCTATGTAGTAATTACTGTATTTACGAATTTAGCACCAAAATATCACGATGTATTAAAAACATTGACTACAAAAATGCGTTGAATAATCCAGAATGTTGGATAAGCAAGTGTTGGGTAAGTGAGACTCTACTGTAGCTTATTTAAGGTCCAGGAACACTGTTTTCTGTTTCACCTGTCAACCCTATCTGTAATGGTCTTCTAACATATCCCTTGCTCGAACAGACACTGATATGAATAGTTTTTTCAGCTATATTCAGGACTATGTTAATGTAGAGAACTTATTACATTGATCTTCCTCTGCCAATTTTCTAAGACCGTCTGAAGAGCTATGCATTTTCTAGATTGAAATAACATAAATGGCTGTAAGTAGGCCCTGAAGCAGAACAGCTACTTTTAAAAATAGCAGGAGATTTGTTAAGGTGTTAGTTGGTTGATTGTTTGCTTACTAAACAGTCACTGAGTCCTAAGCTGAACAGAAAATGAGTTATTTGATTAAATGGCAGGAAGGTATGCCTGAAACATTTCACAGACTTGAGTACCTTTTAGCTTACTTTTATAAATAAGCTAATATTTTAAAATATATGCAATTGCTTGCTACTCAGTTCTTAAATTATAAAAGCTTACCAGGTTCATAGAATGATGAGTGCTTTAGGCAAGGGATCAAGAGGGAAACTGAAGGAGCCAATAGCAGAGCTAGTTTTTTTCACCAAACCAGCAGTGTTGTTCATTTGAAAGGATTTGTGATTAGATGCATTTTTAAAAGCTCTGCTGGAAGAAAATGTATAGCATGTACATTAGCCAATACATAGGCAGCATGAACACCCACACTTTGTCCTTTGAATCCTAAATAGTGCCAATCAATTACCTTAATTGGAAAGCTTCATAATATGCCTTCACATTTGACATTCCCAATTTGACTCTCAGGATTACATAAATTACCAGTGCTAGCTTGAGTTCTCTTATTTATAGGGCTAAAAGTTACAAACATAGGCTGAAATCCTATTCATATCACTGTTGTTATTATGTGCCTACAAGTCATTTCTATTTTATAGTAACATTATGGTAAACTTATCACAGGTTTTTTTGGCCAGATTTATTCAGAGGAGGTTTGCCACAGAGTTTGACTTCTCCAAGACAACTCAGTGATGTTTAATGGCTGAGGGGGAATTTGAACCCTGATGGCCTGGAGTCTTATTCCAGAACTCAAACCAAAGTCTATACAGGCTTTTTGTTAATGTCATACACCTAAATTAGTAGTTCCTTTTATTTGCAGTTGCATTTTGTGAGCTATTATGCAACAGATATATTTATTCCCCAGTTGTGTAGGTGGAATTCTTCAAGTATAACTATTTCACATGCAATTCCACATTCTCGGCTTCACTAAGACTGTAGAAACAGTTACTGCACCTTCCACATCACGCAAAGGGCCAAACAAAAACATTAGCAGATATATAGGGAGTTACACAGTACCACTGTTTAGCAGAAGAGTGAGTCAGAGCAATTACCATGTCCCTACAGTAGATTTACAATACACAAGAATGGTATTGGATCTTGGCCATACGCTACTATTAATATGTAGGTAAGTGACATGAATGGAAAGATATAGAATATGAAACTAATTTTAATGTGGTTAGTAATGTTTATTAAGCTGTCCTTTGCAACCATTAGTGATATTCTGGTACAAGAAGACCCCCTTTGAGTCTTCATCCACAGATTCATATTCATATTCAAACACACATAGGAAAGATTTAGATCTTCAGAGGCCTTTTAAGAGGTCCCAGAGAACTAACCACAAAATGTATTTTATTCGAACTGTAAAAGCAATCTGTATCCTCTCATTTTGCAGTTTACATACCGTGTTTCCCCTAAAATAAGACAGTGTCTTATATTAATTTTTGCTTCCAAACATGTGCTAGGTCTTATTTTTAGGGGGTGTCTTATTTTTCCATGAAGAAGAATTCACATTTATTATATACTGTACAGCAGTTGTCATCACAAACCAGCATAACCAGACAAACTGTGAATCCTATCAAGACTTTCTTGTTACTACCATTATTTCCATGTAAAACAATATATGGTATTTACATTTACTGATCCTGCATGCTCTGATGTTCTGTTTGGTGGGCATGCTTCCAAACAAAAACTTTGCTAGGTCTTACTTTTGGGGGAGGCCTTATATTTAGCAATTCAGCAAAATCTCTACTAGGTCTTATTTTCTGGGGATGTCTTATTTTCGGGGAAACAGGGTACTATATTTACTTGGATCTAATGCTCACCTTTTTTGGCTAAATCACCGTGCCAAAATTAGGGTGCGCATAAGATGCTCATAATATAGTAATCTTTGTCTGAACTAAAGCAATAGGGGAAGCTGCTTCAGGAGTACCCGGAGCTCCTATTTGAGGGATGCCATCTGTAATTTAATTGTGATAGAAAGATCAATGCAATGTAATCCTTGGATTTGTAGTTTGGTGAGGCATACACACTCCGTTGTATAGTTGTAAAACTATAGCTCCCCAGGACTCCATAATATTGAACCAAGGCAGTTAAAGTGGATGCATTCTACGGCATAGATGCATCCAAGGTTTCTTTTCCATTGCTAAAAGTTTTGATGTTCCAACACAATTGCTTTTAAAGAAGGAATTAAGCAGGCAGTAACTGTAATGGCTGCACGTTACATTTGTCAGCAAATATTTTTTAGTTTCAGGGTTTTGAAAATTCAGGTGCGTATTAGATTCGATGGCACATTAGACTGGAGTAAATATGGGTAATTCTGAAATCCTCAGTTCCCTCAACTGGAGGCCCTTCATGTTGCAGGACACAATGTTTGGCATCTTTTTTGCTAATCCCATCTGCAAAGACTTATTCAGTCATGTCTAGATTGGAGAGTCAACATATACTGTAAATAAATCTAACGGATTCAACAGGTTTACTTTAATCAGGACTAAAAGAGAATTTAGGCCAACATGTTTTAAGCAGGATATAGAGAATCTCCTTGACCATGAGATTTTCTGTATTCAGTTCTATGTTACTTGAAACTTAGTATGCACCAGGGTATTGTGCATATGTGCAGTGCTGCCTCTTCCAGGGAAGTGAATGGGGAAACCTGCATGATCAGATTATATGCAAAGCTCAATATAAGGGGGGGGGGCAGCATGAAAAGCAAGCCCTGCGTTAATTGGAATAAGATTTGCCGGGGTGTTGATGGATTGCCCTCAAGTTCTCAATACATATACACAACATAATTTAAACAAGCTTATCCTGCTCAGGAAAGAAAAGGACTCCCTCATCACACACAGTTCATTCTTATTATCCTATAACAGTTTAGGTAAGCCAAGCAATTATTCTGCTACTAAGTGTAATTAACGCCCAGCAACCTATCTGTTTTGATTAACAAGACACTCAACATCTGCTCCTCAAAATAAGGATTAGTAACCTCAAGACCTCTCCTTACTTTTGATTGTTTTTATCTGATGCACAGATTTGTTCAATGCAGTCTCATCATTAGTAATTGGAAAAGGCAGTTTTTAATGTTGACAGTAAGACCAAACTGAACTGTTACAGTACTTTGGACACATCATGAGATGAGATAAATAATTGGAAAAGTTGATAATGCTGGGAAAGTAGATGGCAATAGGAAAAAATTAATGCAGGTAGATTGATTCAATCAAGAAAATGTAAGGCTTTGTGTTTACAATTACTGAACAGGACAGTTGATGAGCAGTTGATGAGCTCTTGAAGGTTTTTATAGGTCACCATAAGTTGAAGTGGTCATGACAAATCATAACAAAATGTTGCAGAGATGAGAGTTACCATAAATGTATTGTGAGATAAGGATAGGAAAGACAATTTAGAAACATCCATGCACCATGTGTGAGTCTCCATCTCATGATTAGAAAATAAAGATCTAAGTTATTGGGAACATGTTACTTAAAGACTTCAAACTAAAATGGGACAGTTTGTAGGTTTGAAATGAGCAGAAGATATGTCAGACTCTACTGATAGATCTTTGGTTGATTTTATAGTAGGTCCTCAAAGACCTACCAATAGCAACATTTAACCTCATCTCCTCAAATTACATTATGCTGATGGACTAGGGACTGTCTGTGAGTGTTTGTGTGTGTGTGTGTGTGAGAGAGAGAGAGAGAGAGAGAGGAGAGAGAGATTTTTATAGTAAATGTAAATTCCTAGCATGTAATCAGAAGAAATCTGGTTCATAGGACTTTATCGCATGAACCTGTTATTCCATTGCAGTCGTGTTATCATTGATAGTGGATATATACTTGGCCGAGCACAATTTTTCAATCGTGTAGTTGTATCAATTCAATACTTCCACATACCTTCATAGCCATTTAACCAACTTTGTGCATGAAAATTTAGATAACATACTCTATCTCTGTTGAAGTGGGCTGTAGTCAACAAAAGCACACACTATGACAAATTTGTTAGCTTTTCAAGTTCCACAGAACTTTTGTTCTTGGTATAAAAATAATTCCTTCTAAATGGTCAACCTTCATTTGTTTTTATCTTAAAATAGCTTCTATTTTGAAAGGAGAACAGCAAAAATAAATGACTTAATCTATGTTCTTTAACTTGTTTTCTGCTGGGACCCTTCTCCTTTCTTTGGAAGCCCCCTAAGACCCCTTCAAGGTGAAAAGCAATATATAAATAAAGAACTTTTACAAAAACAAAGGGGGAAGAACTTCCTGAAAATATCGCATATTTAACTTAAAGTTCTCATTAGATCATCATCTCCGCTTCACAGCCCCCTCCCCCAAAAATACTCTAGAGATTTGCAAAAGGCAAGGCTACAAGGCTAATCACCCTGATCTTCTCTTCATCTTCTATTGATCTGAAAGACCCTTCAGATGGAAGGCAGTTAGATTCAAATGCTAATCCACTCGGATAACAGACATCCCCATATGGTTGCTCACCAGCTTTACCTTAAGCTAATCAATAATTACTCTGATGAAGAAAAATAAAGATTAGAGAGAAAACTAGGGTGGGAGGGTAGCAATCGGTCACTAAAACACCTGTGCTGAATGCCTCTTGAGTGGGATCTATATGTTTCCCCTTTATTGCAGACTGGAGACATTTGTATATCTGTAGATTTGTAGCCCATTTGTGGATTTCTAATCCATAGGTTAGCCCCCCAAAAGGAATTGGTAAATCCAAACCAGCTGATTTTAAAAGGTAGGACCTAGGGCTGAAGGTTAGAACTATGTCAGAGAGAAAGTTAAAGTAGACCTCTTCTCTCTGATCTGCTCGTGATGTAAATGCCACAAGTCTCTTACCATTCATACCATGCAAAAAATTGAATAAGCTGCATTAGATGTAGAATTTCTGGAAATTTTGAAACCTCCACTGCACCATCGTGTCATACAAGCAGTCCACAAGTACAAACCAGATAGATTCTGTAGGTTTGTTCTTAAATTGAATCTGCATGTAAATCAGAACAGGTACATTTATAAAGTGTAACTCCAGCCAAAAAAATATTTTGTTTGTTTTGGATAGCATAGGGAAGGGGTAACATCATGATACTGTTTATTTGCTGTCTGTGCCCTTGTTCAGAAGGTTTCTCCTCACTTTCTGTCTCTGTGACAATTGCAGTTTGAAAATTTTGGGTTGTCGCAGAAACAAGGATTGGTGATAAAGCTTCACTGGAGACAACTTTTCCCCGTGATAACTCCTACAGGAGTAAGTTTCCCTTCCCAGGGCTAGCTTCCTCTCACTCCCTCTTGTCTCACCCTCATTTGTAACTAAGAAATTAACCCCACTCTGTTTCTCTACGCTGCCGAAATCGAGTCCCATGGAGACCATCACATAATGTATGGGCACTTCTGGTGGTTGCCCATGGGACTCCATTGAGGAAGAGCAAGGAAATATAGTGAAGACTTTGTGTTCTAGAGTTGGGTGCTACCCGACTCTGAATGCCAGAAGATGAAGAGAAGGCGGGGAAATGATGAGGGATGGCTGCCATTCTGGAATTTAGAAAGGCACGGTAGGAAATTTCGACAGCATGAAATTAAACAAGATGGTTTCCCCTGCTAGGAGTTGTATGTTTGTAATTCGGGGAGCTGTACTTCATTTTTGCTGCCGGTATAAAAGTGTCCCTTTGGTGGTTAAGAGCTCAAAGAAGCCAACAATGACTATAAGCATCCCGCAACTTAAACAAGAAAAAGGTTTGGGGGAAAGGGGAGCAATATAATAACATGCAACCATAGTTCTTCGAGTTGTCACCTGTCTGTCCATCACACATTGCCCATCCTTCCTTCCCACACAGTGTCCTGTTCTTTCTAGCTCTTTGGCTACTTCTTTGACATCCAAACAACTGAGGATTTGAGCTGGAATCAGGCTTGCCACGTGAACCAGGGAAGAGGGGCTATTGCCAGAATATTTACATAACAAGCACTAGAAGTTTCTGCATGATGCACTGTTCAGGATCAGTAAACCCATTTGTGTGAGTTCACAGATGACTACTCAAAAACCTATCCATACACAGTGTTTAACTGAAAATTTCTACAATGCATACAATGGCATGCATAAGAACACTTATATATTATATATTAATATATTAACAACATTCCAGCCCATATAGACTTGGGTAGTCTCACAATGGCAGGGTAATTGAAAAGGCAATAATTTGTGCATTCCTCTTCTCATAAGGCTTCTTCCTCTCACACCCAACAAATTGATTGATTGGTTGGTTGATATTTCATTTTTCTCCCAGAATGAAATAAAAAGCAGCATAGGTTTCAATGGGATATCACTGGGCCAGCTAATCAAAACCTCTCAGTGCTCCAACCTTGGCTACACTACATCAGTGGATCCTGCTGCCCATTTCTTGCACAATTTTCATTTGTACAGTTGCATGGATACAAATCCATGGCCAACATACAGTGAGGATAAGATGGAGAATGGTGGTATGAATTTCACCAAAGATATTTCATATATTATACCTTGATTAGTAATGTTTTACAGATGACAGTAGTGTAGAAATCTCACTTTTTGGCATACAATTACCAAGAAAGGGTAAAGGATTTTTGCAATAACATGTTTCACATAATAAAACCAAAAAAGAAAAGACCCTTGCATTTATTGTGCTTCACCTTAATCTGGAGCGAGAGAAAGATACACTTGTCATAGTTCCTAATTATCTAAATTCTGTTTTTAAAGATGGGAAATGTAGATTTAATAAGATGCCAGTAGACAAGGAGTATCAACTAATTGGCCCATTACACAACAAATGTGTCAGCATCCTTAGCCAGAGGGAAAAGAAGTCTAATTGAATGAAAACTCTTGATGGTTTCATTATGTTCCTGCTAAAGCAAGCCAGCTCCCTGAGTCTTATGGAGGATGGGTTTATTTTCTCTTTTGCAGGAGGCAAAATAGTCTGTATCCCCCCCCCCCCACTTTTTTATTGCAATTAACCACACAAATTCTTTGTTCAGTTATTAAAGGGAAATGTTGAAAAGCTCATTGATCACTGCTGAAAAGTGATTCTTTGTTTACCTGCTGCCTTTTAACTAATTACATCTCTTATATTTGAATAAATTGGCCTGTAGCAAAAATATAGACATTTTGAAAAGTATATAGTACATTTTACTAGCAGAATGTGGAAAAAGATTTGGAATAACTGTCGAAGAAAGTGGAAAGGCAGGATTACAAATAAGGGGTGAGTTCTATTTTGGGAGCTATCCTTCCCTTGTTGAGTGTGCTTTTAAAAGGCTTATGTGGGTGATTTGTATATTTTTGACCATGTGCTCTTCCTGCATAAAGTCTAAGGAGTTTCTGCTGAGTCCTGATTTGCTTGGGGGTGGACCTAGCAGCTGCTACAGGTGGTAGTGGCACAACGGGTTAAACTGCTGAGCTGCTGAACTTGCTGATTAGAAGATTGGCGGTTTGAATCCGTGGGATGGGGTGAGCTCCTGCTGTTAGCCCCAGCCCCAGTTTGAAAACATACAAACATGAGTAGATCAATAGGTACCACCTCGGCAGGAAGGTAAACAGTGGTCCATGCACCCGTTGTGTCATGCCGGCCACATGACCGAGAAAGTGTCCACAGACAATGCAGGTTCTTCGTCTTAGAGCCGGAGATGATCACCCCTCCTCAGAGTTGGAAGAGGAAACCTTTACCTTTATCTGTGTTTGTTGTTTCTAGGCATTTAATGTTTGCCTTGTGCCTGTGTTTGCTGGAATCCACCCTGAGTCCCCTCAGGGAGATAGGGTGAAATACAAATAAAGCCTTATTATTATTATTATTATTATTATTATTATTATTATTATTATTATATAACTTCTCCCTTAATCTTTGGAGCTCAGTCTTCGAGAAAAGAGCAAAAGGTGAGATGTGCTTTGGGGGCAATACTAAACGTTTTATGTGGTTCTCGAAGGTCTGTGTAGGGACTTTGTTTTCTTTGGATTGTGCTCTCCTTGAGCACATGCTCTAAGGCAGAGCTTTCCAGACTTTTCATGTTGCTGCCACACTTTTGACATGCATCCTTTCGTGACATGGTAATTCAGTTTTATTAGCAAGCTGGAGGTTAAATCAACTCCTTATAAGAGTTTCATACAACATATATAAAAGATATTATGTGTGTGTGTGTGTGTATGCATGTGTGTGTGTATGCATACAGTAGGGTCTCACTTATCCAACATTCACTTATCCAACGTTCTGGATTATCCAATGCATTTTTGTAGTCAATGTTTTCAATACATCGTGATATTTTGGTGCTAAATTCGTAAATACAGTAATTACTACATAACATTACTGCATATTGAACTACTTTTTCTGTCAAATTTGTTGTATAACATGATGTTTTGGTGCTTAATTTGTATAATCATAACCTAATTTGATGTTTAATCAGCTTTTCCTGAATCCCTCCTTATTATCCAACATATTTGCTTATCCAACGTTCTGCCGGGGTTATTTATTTCGTGTCAAAAGCATTGCATAACAAATACATTTTAAAAATGATGAAAAAAATAGAGGAAATCACAAACAACTAAATAGTTTTAGACCAAAAGTGGGCAACAGCAACCGCATTGTGGGTAGCTTTAAGCAACTCCTCCTCTGTACATGAGGTAGGACATTGTGGGCAAGCATACATATGCAGAGTTGTTTGTTCTGCTCCACAGTCACACAAGGCGGAGGATTCCTCCAGGTAGTGCCACCTCGCCAAGTTGTCTTTAGATCTGCCCACTCCGCTTCTGAGTCTGTTCAGGGACTTCCAAGTTGCCCATTCTTGGTTTGCCCCTGGAGGAAGACCCTCATGGGGGGCCATCCAGTTGGAATTGCCAGGTTTAGCTGCCCAGAGGGACACCCTTGCTGCTGCTGGAGGAACATCAAGAGGAGTGGTGGTTCTCATGAAGCCCTTCCTTGATTTGAGTCTACTGGGAGGAGGGTGATAGTCATGCAGTGGGTGGCTTTCACAATGTTCGACCTTTTTTCTCTCACAGTTAGCAGCAACTTCCCGTCGCACGTCAGGAGGGGCAATGCCAGCTAACTTGTAGAGTTTATCAACAGGTGTAGGTTTAAGGCATCCTGTGATTATTCTGCATGTTTCATTTAGTGCTATGCCCACTTGCTTCGCATGGGCAGACTTTTGCCAGACAGGACAGGCGTACTCAGCAGTTGAGAAAGACAAGGCCAGGGCTGAGGTTCTTATTACTTGTGGGTCTGCACCCCATGCGCTGCCAGTCAGTTTCCGCAGGATGTTGTTGCGTGCAGCTACTTTGTGCTTGGTGTTCATGCAGTGTTTCCTATATGTTAATGTTCGATCTAAGGTGACACCAAGATATTTAGGATGGAAACAGTGTTTGAGCTCTTGGCCTTCCCAAGTAACTTTCAGTTTCCTGTTGGCTTCACGGTTACGTAGGTGGAAAGCACACAATTGTGTCTTGGCAGGGTTGGGCTTCAGGTGGTTCTCTTTGTAGTAGCTGGAGAGGTCTTTCAAGGCATTACTGAGTTGCTTTTCAACTGTTTCAAAATCTTTCGCTTGTGTTGTAAGGCCAAGGTCATTAGCATATATAAAGCTCTTTGTGAGTGGTGGTAGTGGCTGATCGTTCGTGAAGATGTTAAATAAGGTCAGTGCAAGAACGCTGCCTTGGGGTGTTTATGTTCTGCCGGGGTGTTTATGTTGGATAAATGAGACTCTACTGTATATACATTTCATATAATCTTTACTGTTTCAATGAGGTGTGGAATTTTTTCCTTTAAACTTCTTGTGTTTTTCTGTTGTTTCCACTATAGCTGCTGCATGGGATTCCTCACAAGCAACACTGTCAACAGATTTTCTTCTTGTAATTAGAGACCAATCAATTTTACTGGCTGTTATTACAAGTTAATCAACAAATTGTGCAAATTATCAACTTTATAACAGTACCATCTACACTTGAACAGCATCAACACCCCACTTCTATAGTGATTAAACTTCTCTGGAGGTTTTTAAACAGAGGCTGAATGGCCACCCAGGGGTGCTTTGACTGTGTCTTCCTGCCTGGCTGCCTGGACTAGATGCCCTTTGGGGATCCCTTCTTTCTCCTTCTCATTCGTCACTGTCTTTGTTTGTGGGGGCAGGAGACACACCTAGGGACTACAGGCAATACACTAGTGTGTCCCAACCACACAGTTTGGCATGCTTTGGTCTAAAGAGATGAGGCTTCTGCTGAGTTAAGGTTTGGGGTTGCAGGTAGCAACCACTAATTCTAAATAACTTCTGCCTCACTCTTTGGAGTTCAGTCTCTGGTAGACAGCAGCCACTTTGGTGTTTTGTTTGCTGTTTCGAAAATATGTCAAGCCATAAAAGTGGCCCCCAGAATATCCATAGTTCCCTGTCCCCGTTTTATAATGATTGAATGTGATCTGGGGAATCCAGTTTAAACAGGTGTGGCTCCTTAACCTTAATTCTTTTCACCAAGGCACATGTGACAAACTTAAGGCTTGTGAGCCAAATTCTACCCATCATGTCATTTTATGTGGCTCTCCAGATGTTAGTCTACAACTCTTGTATTCCTCATCATTAGACATAATAGCTACAACTGAAGATGAAAGTTGTGATACAGTAACATCTGGAGGGCTGCAGTTTGTTTGGTTTAGTCAGGATTCTGGGGTTTGAATTTAGATACAAGTCCTGTGGATGAGATGTCTAAAATGTCCTTTAACTTTTCCCAAGTCTCAGAGCCACAAGTGCTATTGGGCTATAATTCCCATTATCCCCAGACTACATGGCAGATAATCAAAAGTGATGGAAGTTGTCATTCAATAACATCAGGGGACCCAAATTAGATAAAAATGAAAGAGCATCAACCACTATGTAAAAATATTATAGTTGGACTTCTGTATCCACCAATTCTCTGTCCATGGATTCAGCCATAAGGCAATCATAAGGTTGATGTGGCTCTCAATGAAAATGGATTTGACACCCCTGCACTAAGGGATTGAGGGTCCTTGTCACCTGCCAGCTAATCTTTATTTTGTTGAGGTAGCTTTATAACCTCCTGGCCATTTAGGCATCCAATTTGTGATGTTCACAGATTGGAGGCTTCAAAATAAACACTCTACTTAAGTATTCTTAAGCATTGAAATCTCAGGATGTTTCTATGATTAATGAGCAGACAATTAGGTAATCTTTCAGTCTGTTTCTTATATATCTTCATTGCTATACAAACATTTACATTCCTCTTAGGGAGAAACATAGCCTGGGTACATTTATTTTCTCACCAGTTTCATTACAATGCATTGAATGTTAAGGCATCATATGTTTATTATATTTTAGTATATTACAGTTAAGATGTTATATTCCATATGTACAGAAACTTCATCTTTCTTCATCTCTTTAACCCATTTTCCAGTAGTTAATACATGGATGAATATTACTATCTTAAATCATCTAATTTATTCATTAAGAATATGATATCTTCTCTTGAGGAACATCAGGTGCCTGTGTGGGCATGCAGGCATCCAATGAGTAATTTTCTTGAGCAGCATTTCTTATATTGCTATAAACATCAATAATGTGCATCCATTGCAATCATAATAAGGCATTTATCTGGTTTAGCACAGACTAGATGTTTCTCTTATCAGTAATATCCCTCAGCATATCTAGATAATTTATCAGGATCAGTATAGTATTTTAAAACAGTTCAGTGCAGAGACTTCTGTATAATTACTAGTTCCCTCTTCATCCCTTTTATTCTCTTCCACAGTGTTGGTAGGTGTGTCTATGTTCTCACCTCTTCTCTTGTTTACATTTGAGTAGACATGTTTCCCAGGCTGTTGCTAGGCTCACAGCAGTATACATACTGTAAACATACACAGATTTTCTATTACATCTAGCTTTCTGCATTGTATTTTATACCCAGTAGCTACGCTTTATAAATTACAGTCTGCATTTAGTATATATATATATATATATATATATATATATATATATATATATATTACCAGGCCTCGAAGTAGGCAATCAAATCAGCCTGGCCTGTAACACAGTTTGAGGTCCTCACTCATCCATGAAATTCAGAGTGACCTTACCTCAGCCTGCACTCCCTTTTTCCATTAAAACACACATACTTGGGTTGCTCCATATCTTCCAACTGTCCCCATTTGTTTAAGACAGTACTACTTAATCCTGTGCTATTCTACTTTTTCAACTGCTTTTATAATGTCCCAGGGCTCTTCCACACAGCTATATAACCCAGAATATCAAGACATAAAATCCCACAATATCTGCTTTGAACTGGGTTATCTGAGTCCACACTGCTATATATTCGAGTTCAAAGCAGATAATGTGATAGCTGATATAGCTGTCGAGTCTCTTTCTGTAGTTCATTCAATTCTTAGGGCAACCAAAGAAAAAGTCCTCTGAGTGACGGTCGCCAGTTGCGTCACCCAGTTGGCTGGAATAGACATCCTCCAGAAGACCTAAGTGTCTGAGGGATAGTGTAGAGGAGAAGGCAATCCTGTAGGTGTCTAGAGCTCATTAGAGCAAAGGTAAGGCATAAATTAACAAATAGATAAATACAGCTGTAGATTTACCTGGCTCTAATATGGTATGTTGTAGATGCCATAGCTGGCGTCCTGTTATAGGCATATGCATACATATGTTTAATAATAATAATAATAATAATAATAATAATAATAATAATAATAATCTTTATTTATACCCCGCCACCATCTCCCCAATGGGGACTCGGGGCGGCTTACATGGGGCCATGCCCAGAACAATACAATATCACAGAATATAAATAGAACAACAAATCATAACACATTAAACAATACAATAAAAGATAATATACACTACATTAAGCAAAATCAAAAGAACAATAAACCAAGGGCGGGCCACATGAACGCTAGGTTAAAAACTCGGGGTGAGAAAGGGAATAGGAATAAACCACAGAAAACAGGGTCATAAAGTAGTGGTGCAATCTGGAGGATAGATATTAGAGGAGAGGCTGAGAGGAGACATGATAGCCATGTACAAATATGTGAAGGGAAGTCATAGGGAAGAGGGAGCAAGCTTGTTTTCTGCTGCCCTGCAGACTAGGACACGGAACAATGGCTTCAAACTACAGGAAAGGAGATTCCACCTGAACATCAGGAAGAACTTCCTCACTGTGAGAGCTGTTCGACAGTGGAACTCTCTCCCCGGGGCCGTGGTGGAGGCTCCTTCCTTGGAGGCTTTTAAGCAGAGGCTGGATGGCCATCTGTCGGGGGTGCTTTGAATGCGATTTCCTGCTTCTTAGCAGGGGGTTGGACTAGATGGCCCATGTGGTCTCTTCCAACTCTACTATTCTATGATTCTATGATTCTATGAGAGTAACAAAAGGGATGTCTGCAGTAATTACTCTCCAAAAGCACAACGGAAGAGCCATGTTTTCAAATCTTTCTTAAAGGCTGCTAATGTGGGGGCTTGCCTAGTCTCACCGGGCAGTGAGTTCCACAATCGGGGGGCCACAGCAGAGAAGGCCCTCTCCCTTGTTCCCACAAGGCGGGCCTGAGATATCGGCAGTGGCGACAGGAGAGCCTCCCCTGACGATCGAAGGGATCGGGCAGGTTTATGATAGGAGATACGGTCACAAAGGTAGGTGGGTCCCAAACCATTTAGGGCTTTATGTTTACCTTATGCTGACATATATCGTTTCAGAACGTTGCAGAAATGGGTATCCTACCCTGCAGCACCCAAAGCCTCCAGGCTATTTGTACAATCTTTGAAGCCCACCTATAATAATAATAATAATAATAATAATAATAATAATAATAATCTTTACTTTTATATCCCGCCCCATCTCCCAGAAGGGACTCGAGGCGGCTCACAACAGGGACAAGCCCGAAACAACAACACAACATATTTGACAAAAACTTAAAACATTCCAACGATACACAAAATAAAATAATGGACAATGCATTAAAATCCAAGCAGATAAAATCAGAGTAATTAAAAGCAAACCAGCGGGGACAGGTTTCATAAAGTGCTGTATCATGGAAATAAGTAACAGTGATAAAGTGTCATACGATTTTAAAACAGAAAGAAGTATTCTAATGACAGCTCTATTGGGCTCTATAGCTATTCTGTGCTTCATGGAAAGTGGGCAGGATCAGAGAAGTGTCTGGATGTGTCCCCATAGCCAAAATCAGTGCTAGAGCCCCTCAGAAATCTCAGCACTGCTGTGATGATATCCCCATGGAATCTCAATGAGCAATTTTTGGTAAGCCACACTCTCTTGGCTTTAAAAGAAAGCAATGGCAAAGTTCTTCTCAATAAGTCTTGCCAAGAAAACCCTACAAATAAAGTCACCATAAGTCAGAGCTGACTTGCAGGCACATAACAAGAACATACCACAATTAATGGAAGCAATGACGATCACATGATAATATACGCTCTCTCCCTCCTCTCATTTTTTCTGGTCACATGAAGCCTTTGTCCAATGAATATATATGAGAAGGATGAAGGCAGGTGTGATCCCACAGCCTTCTTGGTTTGCTACCCACAGTATTTCCAAAGTGTGAAGAGGACTTATGGTTCTAATTAGATTTTAGGGAGAACCAATTTATAGAGAAGCTATTGGGATTACTGGTGAGGCAGTGATTATCAGTGTAGTGAGATCTTTAACAGGCACAGGCACATATCGAGACAATCCTATTAGTGCCTTGTACTCATTAGATATACTTATGTCAATTAGCCGAGCACTGTAGCAAAAAGGTGAATATAAGACACATTTCTTTTTGGTTTTTAAACTCAGCATAGATTTCCAGCTCTGGCCAGCCACCAAGCATCATGGCTCATTAATGAACCTTAACTGACACTAATATGGTGTAATTATATTAAGCTGTCAAAACTGATTTGATGGTATAATTGCTCCCTAGTTCAGAAATGTAATACAAATTTAGAAGAAAGAAAATTTCCTTCACAACAAATGTTAAGGAAATAAATGTTTACAAGGAACAAGAATTCCTTGTAAACTGCTTCTAGCATTTGAGAGATATATCGCAAGAGACATGATACTTGTTTCAAGTCATAAAGAAAGATGGATTAAATGCCCAGGCAAAAAGCAATAATTCTACTTTTGAACCTCCTCCCTTAAAAACATTTCATGAAGCGCTGATCTTTGTCTTCATTGTGTCTTCTCAGTTCTAGTATGCAAAGAGAATTGAAAATTAACAAATATAATGACATAAAGAAAACCAGTAGCACTTTTAAAATGAACTGGGAGAAGCAAATTTCTAGCATAGGGTTTTATGGACTCCAGTCCACTTCATCAGATGCATTGGTTGATCCATTGTGGATAGTTCCAACTATGAGCACCCACCAAAGATGGAAAAGGCACTCCTGGACACCAGAGTAATACAGCCTTCCAAGAGTAATGCCTGGGACCAAGAGCCCAAGAGCACCTCCTGCTGTGAATCATGAACAACACAGTTGTTCTCTTTCTTAACACCATTCCCACTGCTAGCTAAAGACAACTAATAAACAAATGAAAGGTCAGATGGCTGCAGAACATCTTTCCTCTCCTTATGCACAGAGAGAATACATACAGAGAGCTATTTATATCAACTAATTATCAAGAGCCTACTGAGGAACTGCATAATGTAAATTCCACAATCAACAGTACAACCCTTGAGTTGAATGGCAACGTTGTGCAACTACATGCAAAACCAAATGCACATTTAATGCTCATTGCATGTGCATCCATCCTACACACATACACACACACACATGGATCACACATGCCTATACAACAATGTGCATGACATGACCACAAGCATTCACAATGTAACTGCTTGCAGAACAATTCTTCTAGAAACTTAAAATTCATAAGGTGTTTTTGCCTCAGAGAAAAATGTCCAGCCACTTTGGAAGGGGACTAAAAATATCAGTAGGAATGTGGCTAATGAGTATATGATAACGGCAGAATTGATTAAGATGAGAGCTCTCTGGGTTATCTGTAAAGTCTCAAAACTATGCTCCAACCAGGATGATTCCATTTACTTTTCATAATTGCTATAAATGATATGATATCCAGACATGTTTCTTTTATAGAACACACTTATGCATGCCTACCTAGAAAAAAAAACCTCCACTATGTCCACTGGGATTTCGGTATTTCCCTATGGAAATGGTTGACATTTTGGTCTATATACAATGTCCATCCATGCACTACTGTCGGGCGTGATTGCACCTTGCACATAGATGTAGAATGCAAAGCGCTCATGGATGTGCAGATTAATTTTTGTTAGTACCACATTTGGTGTCTTGATTCAAATTGCATAATGCTGTCATTCTACACAAGGGTTGTATACTATACACGTAACAACCTTGTAAGCTTGTTACTTACTCCTAGGTAACTGTGTATAGAATTGCATTGTTAATTCCTAGATGACAAAGGTGTGGGTGAGAGAGAGAAAGAGAAAGAGGTTGTCCATCTGCATTCTTATCATTCTGCCATAAGCCAAAGTGATTTACAAATGGAGACAGAAATGCATCCAGTTAAAGCTGAGCAAAGGCTATGCTTGAGGGCATAATATATTAATCCATGATATAAAGAAGGCTGGGGGATGAATTCTTACTGTACACCGAATGTCTCCACTTTAAGTGCATCTCTGGTAGTTTGAGAGACGAAATACATGCTGTTCTCTGCATTTTACAGCCCTAATTCATACTGGTTGGTTCAGCTAACTATGAAAGAAAAAGAAGGGAAGAGGATAAGCCCCCACCCCACTTCTGTTTTAAGTACTAATGGCCAAGTAGTGGCTAAGCAATTCTGAGTGGCCAAGACCTAGTTAAGAGAATCCATAGCAGAAGGGGTTTCTAATGCTCTATGGCTGCCCGAGCAATTTTTGTTTTATCAATAATGCAGCTTTCTTGTTTGCAATTTCTGTGCCAAGTACATTAAATTTACATCTTCAGGCCTGCAGTCCCACAGTGGGATTATTGCACTTTGGCAAGGGAGAAGAAGATAGGTTTTATACTGGTTGCCTTACTCCCTCTTCCACCACTACTCAGACATGTGAGCAAGAACATTTTGCAAGCAATATTATTATTCTTTATTTCTTCTGCCTTTGCAGTGGGAGAAGTATTTGATACTTTTAAAACTCTGACATCCTCCAGTCTAAACACACACACACGCAAACACACCCATACTGCAGTCTCCTGGAGTTGTTATTTGTCCCAAGAATATGTTTATTATTGCCCAAAGAACCTTATCTCCTAGAGCTTTTAGTAGTTTTAGGAGGCCTTTTTGCTGAGTATGTGGAGTGCAAATGGAATTTGAACCTCTTTAATCTCACTTGCCCTTTCCCTGAAGTTTCAGCCTAGGTGGCAATAGTAACATATGTAATCCTACCCCCTGCAGTTTGATGTGTATAGTCCGCCTTGCTTTTCCTTTATTTTGTACAGACCTTCCTTAGCCACCTTACACTATTGCACAGTTAACTTCAGAAATCTCCCAGTTGGAATCCAGCCCAATTGTAAAGCAACATGTTTCAATTTTGGATTGTACCTACTGCCAAGTTGTGTCTTTCCAAAACTATTGCGGGAGGTCAGCAAAAAAGACCCTAGGCTGCCAGACTAAATGCAACACCTGGAAAAGTTTTCTTATGCTTACACCATTGCAGCGCTAGGAATACATGGTTCATGTGAACTTCTCCTCAGGCTTAAAGGCGGTGAACGTTTATGGGAGCTGTAATCCAAGATGTTTATACGGCACCAGGTTAAGGACAGCAGGCTGATTTATGTCAATAGCATGCCCAAGTCTGGTATGCAGACTAGTGCTGGTCTTCAAGGCATTGGCTGCCACTCCATGGCAAGTTTCCAGAAAAAAACAAAAACAAATATAGGCTGTGATTCTAGACTGAGGAGAGAGCGCCCCTTCACATTCATGGATTTGCATAGTGGTTGTGCAATGGCATCTTCTTCGTGATTGTGGCATTTCACAACTCAATGTACAACTCAATGTGCATATGCACCTGTAGTGTGCATCCATGAACAATATGTATGTGTGTTGAAATGGCACAACATGTGCAACTCCGCTCTCACATCCTTGCACTGAATGTAGACATTCTGCATCAGATAAAAACATCCAACTGCTCCTGTAAGACAAGTTGTGTATGCGTAAGATACCAACAGTGTTTAACCCATAACAATAATATGGCACACGTGAGGTACCAATTTCTGGCATTCCGTTGTCGAAGGTTTTCATGGCCGGGATCACAGGGTTGTTGTATGTCTTTCGGGCTGTGTGGCCATGTTCCAGAAATATTCTCTCCTGACGTTTCGTCCACATCTATGGCAGGCATCCTCAGAGGCTGTGAGGCATGGATAAACTAGGCAAGGAAAGGAAAAAATATATATCTGTGGAGAGTCCAGGCATTCCATCTGAGGGGTGGGCGAATTGTCAGTCTACTACTCTATTTACTTGGATCGAACACTCATCTTTTTTTGGCTAAACCATTTTGCCAAAATTAGGGTGCATATTACATTCACATAATATGGTAATTGTACTGAGCCAAAGCAATAAGGGAAGCTGTTTCAGGAGCACCTAGAGTTCCTATTTAAAGGACGTCATCTGTAATTTAAATGTTATAGATCAATGGTATGTAATCATAAGATCTGTAGTTTGGTGAGGTATCCACACTCTTTGGCAGAGCAAGCTCAAGGCCTTGTAAAACTACAGTCCCAGGACTCCATAGCATTGAACCAAGGCAGTTACAGTGGATTCGTTCTACAGCATAGATGAACCCCAAAGTTTCTTTTTCCATTGCTGGAAGCTTTGGTGCTCTAACACTTTTGTTTTTAAAGAAGGAATTCTAAGCAGGCAGCAACTATAATGGAGTGCACTTTTTGCTGTTGTGCATTATATTCGTCAGCAAATACTTTTTTTGGTTTCAGGATTTTGAAAATGGAGGTGCACATTAGATTTGATGGCGCATTAGGATCAAGTAAATGTATATCAGATAATGTGAGAAGCCCTAACTTAGGTAATAGAAGTAGAGGATACCATTCATTCCCACTTTTTTTCCCCCTTTTAGCGGATTAAACTTCTTTTCAGAGGTAGGCTTGGCTATGCAACATTGTCGGGAGGGGAATGTGTGGTGTTGTATTGAATGGTATGTTGAAATGAGAAAGTCCCAAGGTTTGAGTGTTTTCAGTGTTTACTCCTGTTCCCAGTGGGAGCCTGAGGCCAAGTGCTGGAAGCTTAAGAAAGAGTACGGCCTCAATAAGGCAACACTTTTTAAAAAGAACATCCTTTTCATTATGTAGTCAATCTCAATTAGAGGGCAAATGTTTTCTCTGCCCAGCTTTTCTTTGCTACCCCATCCACCCACCCAGCCCCTTTCAGAGCTTCATGTGAGCCTTTCTCTTTTGTGGGCACAAAAAAAGAGAGGCAGAGAGAAAAGGCATAAGTGGTCAATGGGAGGAGTGGTGTGTTGTGTACAGTGGGGTCCCGTCTCCTCCGGTCCAGCGGCATAATGCATTTTGTCAGGAGAACAGGCCAACATCCTGAGCAGATTTGGCAAATTAAAGAGCGCAGCAGGGGAAGGAAACTTGTTGCTAGGTGACTGACAACCGCTGCATGTCCCCTTCTATCACCACGACGCTGGAGGTTTGTGCCTCTTTTATCCTGGCGCTTGCACAACGCCTGCAAGCTTTGCCTTTTAATCGGCATCCATAATTAACTCTGTTCATACGATGTCTTCATTTGTTTCCCTCTTTGCTGAGGTTCACAGGGTCTCCAGTCATTCCCGGCTGTTGAATCTGGAGCTGAAAGATCGAGGGGAGGGGGAAGGATGCATGTTTTTAAGGCTCACAGTCAGGTGGGTCAAGTTGGAACACAGTCCAATCAATGTCTCCTCATTCATGCTTCACACGCGCTCCCAGATTAGGGTATTGTTTAATGCCGCTCCCTCTTCTCCAAGGCAATGCATTCTTTCTTCATTGTAACCTTCAATGTAATGGCTCTTTAGAATATTTGCTGTTTGGATTTATGGCAGCAGACTTGGATCCATTCTGATCCATACACATACTCCCAATACATGGATTGGGATTCCTTGCTTCATGTTAACCGCTAACAAATGTGGCTCTTCAGATACTGTTCAACTATAGCTCCCAGTATTTCTTAGCATTGGCCAGCTGCTTATGTGTTTATTGAAAACTGTGATGCATGTCTATTATTATTATTATTATTATTATTATTATTATCATTATTATTATTCCGCTTTTTCTCTTAAAAAGGCTCAAAGTGGTGAACAGTACTAAAAATAATACGATATACATTGTGTTGTCGAAAGCTTTCATGGCCAGAATCATTGGGTTGCTGTGAGTTTTTCGGGCTGTATGGCCATATTCCAGTAGCAAACGTCAAGAGGGAATGCCTGAAAAATGGATAGCAACCCAATCTATATATATAAAAGGGTAATGAAATTTCAGCCTAGGACAAAACAACAAAACTACACATCCCAGAAACACTAAACTTGGCAGCACAACCCCTCATCCATGCCTCTACGTTCATACAACAAAAAGAAGAGAAAAATAAAGTCCTAATTAGAGGGAGAGGAATAATTGTTTTTATTCTATTGCTGCCAGTTAGAAGGCTAAGCTCCACCCACTTGGTCTGCTCTCAGTTAGAAGGCTAAGCTCCACCCACTTGGTCTCCTAGCAACCCACTCAGCCCAGGGCCACTTCAATCAGCCCTCTTCCACACCCCCTTTAAAATACAGATTATCTGATTTCAACTGAATTATATGGCAGTGTAGACTCAAGATGAGCACCAACCCCCAGAGTCAGACACAACTGGACTTAATCTCAGGATAAAACCTTTACCCTTTACCTTAACTACCACCAATCCCTCACTACTTTATTTCCCATACCACCATACTTCGCCACAGCAACGCGTGGCCGAGCACAATATACAATTAAAACCTAAAGACTATAGACATTTAAATAGATTTCAACCTAGAGCTATCTAAAAATGAATAGTTAAAAGCATTAAAACTATTTAAAATACATAAATTATTGCCTACTCGGGGCAACCCTAAAGCAAAACTGTTATGAGTTTTCTTTGCAAGATTTGTTCAGAAGGGATTTGCAGTTGCTTTCTTCTAAGGGTGAGAGAGTGAGAGAGTGGATTTCCATAGCTGAGTTAGGATTCAAACTCTGTTCTCCTCAAGTCACAGTCCATCATGTATCCCATTCTATACCATAAGGAGGCCTGGGCAAACTTTGATCCTCCAGGTGTTTTGGACTTCAACTCCCACCATTTCTAACAGCCTCGCCCCCCCCCCCCCCCCCAGCCACTTAAGCGGAAAAAGGAAAGGGCCTGAGGCTGTTCAGAATGGTGGGAGTTGAAATCCAAAACACCTGGAGGCCTGAAATTTGCTCAGGCCTGCTATATGGCTACACAATGAAATCATTTTTTCTGGGAAAAACATGTTCAGAGAGGGTTTGTCACTGCCTTGCTCTTCAAGTGTGAAGAATGTGACTTGCCCAAGGTCATCCAATAAATTTCCATGGCTGAGGTGGGATTCAAATGCCTCCCAGAGTCCTCATCCAACACTGATGCCACAAAACCAGTGGTTCTCAACCTGTGGGCCACGGCCTAGCAGTGGGCCATGAGAATGAAAATCTGGTCCGTGAACCTCCTTCCTCTTTATTTATTCATTTTATTTTATTTATTTTATTTCCACTCCTTTCTGGATAGCTGACCATTGTATTGGATAGACCACATCAGCTCTAAATTATTAAATATGGTTTTCTGTGGGCAGGTGGATGGCGACTACTGGATGGCATATGTTCTGTTTCAGAAACTAGAGGTGATGTGGTCTATCCAATGCAATTTTCTGAATCAGCACCCCAAATAACCAAACCAAATCTAAAGTTGACCAAAAACTGATTCGTAACCCTTTTGGTACTAATTTTGGAGAGTGGTCTCTGGTCAAAGTGAGCCTAGTCAAAAAAAAGGTTGGCAACCACTGCACTAAACCATATTGGATCTCTACAATCTGAAAGTACAAACAATTTAACAATTTAAAGAACATTAAAGCAGTTTCTTCAAACCAACATGCACATACAGATGTGCGTAAAATCATGACACACAAAAAACTTCAATAAAAAGATGTGTATTTCACATTACACCAGATTTGAGCTGGGCAATGAAAAATATTGCATCGCAGGGTGGTGGACTTCCCTTCTTTAGAGATCTTTAAACAGAGATTGGATGGGCATCTTTCAGGAGTGTTTTAATTGTGTAATCTTGCGTGGCCGGGAATAGAACTAGATGGCACTTGTGGTCCCTTCTAACTCATAGACTCTGTGATTCTATGGTGCAGCAATTCTACTAGAGAATGCCTTTGAATACAGAATTAGCTTTTGAATTCAGTAGACATTTAACTGTCACCACAAACCAGAGTAAGGGAGTGTTGTAATCTAGAGAGCAAGAGAAACACTGAGTAAAAATATATTTCCCAGGCAGCGCTAGAAGAATGGTACCTGGATATGTGAGAAGATTGCTGAAGTCTGGTGCTAAAACACCCTGCTCTGATCATTCTGATTGAGTTCTTCATCTGCTTTCCATAAAATAGTTAAACAGACCTTTGCTGAGAATCAGCTTCACTTCCATCTGAATTATCTGTGCTGCTGAATTTGTATCGACTGAGTTCCTATTGGGTGCTTGAGTGGAACATAAAGCTCCATGGTAGAGATCTGGAGAGCAAAGGCGTCCCATTTTTACTTAGTTATGCAACAACATTTGGATGGCAGTGTCCAAGGAAGTAGAGTTATACACTGACAACATCTGACTGCTGTTGAAAGTCCAAAGGAAAGGCTTTCTGAAGTTTGGTATTGGATACTGTCTTGTATCGGGAAAGTACTTATAATGGCATAGCCAAGGGTTTCCATTGAGGGGAAAATGGGAATCATGGGATTCTCCAGATGTTGGACTGCAACTTTCAACTCATTGCATTTCTCACTTTTAGATATGGTGAGCCAGAGCTGCTGAGAAGTGCATTCCAATATCATCTGAAGGACTGCATAAGTCTCTGCAACAAGGGAATTTGAGTCTTTGGTGGCAATTTTTTTTATATTGCTTTATTGCAATTTGGAGTGGCTCTGCTTTCCTGTCCTTTCAGGAACAGAAAGGCCATCATATTCTTTTTATTACTTTAAATAAATGCATGTATGTGTCACGCCCAAGGCAACGGAGCACTAAGAACTGACACACGGAGGCCAAAAACTATCTAATATCTTTATTAAGGAAATATATAAGAATAATAAAAACAAGTAAGAAATGTAGTCCAGTGAAAGACCTTTCTGGGAAGGCCAAATATAGTCCAAAATTATATTGTCCAATATTTTATATTAGAGTCCAAAGTTATAATTCCAGACCGAAACACACTCTATTTACAAGCAATAGAGTGGGGAAATGTCCAAAGATCTTTTCAAAGTTCAAAGTAAGTCCACGGCAAGAACTGGAAACAAGGCTTGATACTAGGAACAAGGTCCAAGGCTGGAAGCAAGGCAAGGTAGTTCTTGAATACTTGGCTAGGCAAGGCAAGGCGAGGCAAGGAAACTGGAGTTGCGGACTTTGCGAAGTCCACACTTGGCTGGAAACACGAACCCACTCATGAAGCTGATCTGTTGACTCCACACGGAACCCTCCGTGTTGGGCACTTTTAACTCAGTCCCATTTCCCTGCAAAGCAGGTGTCCAGAGCTTCCTTTCCCAAGGGAAAGGGAAGCGAAACACATCTCCCTCCAGATGCGTTCCTCCCTAGAATTTCCCAGGGGAACATAGCTAATTAACGTCTTGTTTAGCTGCTAATCTCAAGCTTCTCCGAAACTGCTCTTTTTCACCCCGACTCGCAGCATAGGACTGTTTCCTAGCAAAAGGAGGGGAGGCAGTGGGAAAGGCCTGCTCAAGGTCTTCCTTAATGGGCTCTTGGGTAGAATCATCAACAACAGGCATCTGGAAATATTCCGTCTCTTGCTGAGCTGGCAAAAAAACCCTGTTTACGTCATCATCAACCACGATGGCGCTGGGATCAGAACTCCAAGGCCCATGAGACATCACAGTATGCAGATTGCAAGAGGCTGGACTAGATGACCCCTGGATTCCTTTCTAGTTCTGCCATTCTGTTGAGAAACTCTGGAAAGTCAGGCTGTTGCAGAGGTAGCCATTTTTAACAAATCTGTTGTGGTTTGTGACGAATCTGATGCTTCAGAGGATGAGGAAATTGATTTTGCAGGGTCTCAGGAGGATGTTTTGGGGGATGGAAGTGATGTGTTAGTGAATCTCTTGGTAGTTCTCAAGAGGTTAGAGAAAGCAAAATCTGTTCCCATGAGAATCTGCCAGAGTTTGCTCCTGAGAGGAATGTGGTGGAGCATGAGTCTTTTTTTAGGTCAGAGTGTGAAAGAGAGACAGACTCACTTTTCCCAGCAGCTTCGAGATAAGCAGCGATGGTGCGCTAGGTCTTATTTTCATAGGATGTCTTATTTTTCCATGAAGAAGAATTCACATTTATTGTTGAACAAAAAAATGAACATCATATACTGTACAGTAGTTGTCACCACAAACCAGCATAACCAGACAAACTGTGAATCCTATCAAGAATTTCTTGTTACTATCAATATTTCCATGTACAACAATCTATACGTACATTTACCGATCCTGCATGCTCTGGTGTTCTGTTTGGCGGGCATGCTTCCAAACAAAAACTTTGCTAGGTCTTACTTTCAGGGGAGGCCTTATATTTAGCAATTCAGCAAAACCTCTACTAGGTCTTATTTTCTAGGGATGTCTTGTTTTAGGGGAAACAGGGTAGTTCCCATTTAACACAGATACACAGACTTCTCTAGTCTAAGAAAATACTCATTGTGCTGGAGTATACATATGCTGCTGACTTCCTTAGATGACCCCATTTCTTTGCTTTTGTCAAAATAATTTAAGGAAACCCATGAAACTTTTAATCAGCTAAAATGTATTACTGTTTCCTCCTCTTCTACCACCACTGATTCCCCATGCCAAGGAAGGATTAGCTGACATTCACTTTTCTCCGGTTTTGCTGGAAAGGTTAATAGTTCAGGGAGTGAAGTTAGCAGCAAACAGAATTTCCCATTGCTAATCCTCCGCCTTGAAAGGCAAGGGCTTTTGTGTTGACAACCAAGGGGGGACGTAATGAGGATCTAGTACATTCTTAAAGCTTGTTTCATTCACCCCTTCATGAATGGGGCCAAGTAAAATTATAGCCCATAGGTGTTTTCCGTGGCTTTTTCATAAGCAGTCCTCCTGACACCAATTAAAGAGATTATGTCATCAGCTGAAAAGAAAAGCTCTAACTTTTGTGTGCTTAAAGCCCCCGATTAGTCAAGACAGGGTCACTGGGCCCAACAGAATACCGGGTGACCTTGGAGAAAATTAACTTCAGAGCTCGGTTCCTAATTAACTGTTTTCAATGAAAGAATGTGTAATTTCAGGCAATTGGTCACAATATTCACTTGTTTCCAAAAGGCTGGATAAAAAAAACGAGCAGGCTAAATTTGTTTAGCCTTTCAGACAATGCTGCAGATGAGATGCAGTCTAGAAGATTAGTATACACATACGATTCTTCAAGCATGGGATGGGCAGAGGAGCCCTAAAGCAAATGACTCGGAAGGGCAGAGGAGCGGGGACGCCCGCAGCACAAAATACAAATGGCCTGTGGAATTTCCTGCCACCGGTAGATATAATCCTAGAAAGGGAATAGACAAATTTACTAAGGGAATCAATTGGGCTTCAGTGATAGAAAACACCCCCACTCAAAGCTTTAAAAATGTACCGCCCATACTAGCTGGGGGATCTGGAGGCAGTGGTCACAAAAGTAAATTTTCTAAGCTCTGTATTTCTTCTCCAGCTTGAAGATTTTTTTTGTAAAAATGACTGGAAAGGACTCTGGAAGAGCAATACTGTTATGGGTTGTTGTGCATTTTCTGGGCTGTATGGCCATGTTCCAGAAGCATTCTCGCCTGACGTTTCGCCCATATCTATGGTAGGCATCCTCAGAGGTTGTGAGGTATCATATCATATACCTCACAACCTCTGAGGATGCCTGCCATAGATGTGGGTGAAATGTCAGAAGAGAATGCTTCTGGAACATGGCCATGCAGCACAGAAAATGCACAACAGCTCAGTGCTTCCGTCCATGAAAGCCTTCGACAACACAATACAGTTACGGTTGGGCTTTCTAGTACAGTAGAGTCTCACTTATCCAACATAAACGGGCTGGCAGAACGTTGGATAAGCGAATATGTTGGATAATAAGGAGAGATTAAGGAAAGGCCTATTTAAACATCAAATTAGGTTATGATTTTACAAATTAAGCACCAAAAATAATGTTATACAACAAATTTGACAGAAAAAGTAGTTCATTACACAGTAATGCTATGTAGTAATTACTGTATTTACGAATTTAGCACCAAAATATCACAATGCATTGAAAATATTGACCACAAAAATGCGTTGGATAATCCAGAACGTTGGATAAGCGAGTGTTGGATAAGTGAGACTCTACTGTAAATGAATACTGTTATGTCAAAGTGACTGTATTGGCGAGAGGAGTCCAGAAGCTGTTGTTAAATAAAAGTAACTTTCCAAAGTTTTGGGGATACTGATGGTACCTTACTTCAAATTTCATTATTTCATTTGCTTGTCTAAGACATTTGATAAAAGATACCTGATTGGGGTCTCAACATAAAGAGGCAATACACCACTAGCGACCCGATAATGTGGACAACCAACCTTCTCCATCTTCCTCATAGTTTGCTTGCCTCTGTTAAAAAAACCGAAAAGGAAAAAAGACCTTAAGATCTAAAGAAGAATCCTCAAATAAGATACAAATCATTATAATGTTAGTTGATAAAATATGTGGATCCTGAGAGGATTTTTCTTTCTTTTACAAATCCCAGAATCCCCAGACAGAACAACCAGTTTCATTTGAAAAATCAACCCTGAGCAGATTGAAAAGTAAATTCAAGAATTAGGTGTTCACCTCATACATGTGATGGACCCTCTTTGTAAGGCCAGAAATTAATTCCAAGCATAGGTTCCCTCAGTGCATTTCTGTGAAGGAAGTTAATCTCCAAGGTTCACGTCTCTGAGAAAAGGTATGAGAGCCTCCTAGTGTTCAGTTGCATTTCTGTTCCGCTAAAACACCATTCAGCTGGTTTGCAATTTCAGCCAGATTGTTCCCTCAGCAGATTAAATTGGGGAATCTATTATGACTGTGATCTCACAGAAAAGGCATTACTTCCGCAGGACACATGAAGATTTGGATAAAAAGAAAAAACTGAATAATTATAATGACATATATCAACAAAACGCAGGAGAAGAAACTCATCCCTTGCAGTAACATCAGAACAAAAGTAAGTTACTTTTTAACAGTAACTAGATATAGTTATAGCAGTGAAGGCCTCTGAGGGTCAATGTGTTGTCGAAAGCTTTAATGGTCGGAATCACTGGGTTGCTATGAGTTCCAGAAGCATTCTCTCCTGACGTTTTACCCAAATCTATGACAGGCATTCTCAGAGGTGCGAGGTCTGTTGGAAACTAGGCAAGTATGGTTTATATATCTGTGGAATGTCTAGGGTGGAAGAAACACTCGCTTATCCAACATTCTGGATTATCCAACGCAATTTTGTAGTCAATGTTTTCAATATATCATGATATTTTGGTGCTAAATTCGTAAATACAGTAATTACTACATAGCATTACTGTGTATTGAACTACTTTTTCTGTCAAATTGGTTGTATAACATGATGTTTTGGTGATTAATTTGTAAAATCATAACCTAATTTGATGTTTAATAGGCTTATCCAACATATTCGCTTATCCAACATTCTGCCGACCCGTTTATGTTGGATAAGTGAGACTCTACTGTACTAGTAGCCAGATTTTGTTCATTTTTATGGCTTCCTCCTTTCTGTTGAAATTGTCCACATGCTTGTGGATTTCAATGGCTTCTCTGTGTAGTCTGACATGGTGGTTGTGAGAGTGGTCCAGCATTTCTGTGTTCTCAAATAATATGCCGTGTCCAGGTTCATCTAGTGCTCTGCTATGGCTGACTTCTCTGGTTCTTTCCTCACCTTGGACATTCCACAGATATATAAATCCCACTTGCCTTGTTTCCAACAGACCTCACAATCTCTGAGGATGCCTGCTGTAGATGTGGGTGAAACATCAGGAGAGAATGCTTCTGGAAAATGGCCATACAGCCCGGAAAACCCACAGCAGCCCTCTGAGAGACGAACACCTGCCCTCTGAACAAATCACTTAGTTTATTATATACATCACATACATTACCACACTTTATTCCTCGAGTAAACACAACTTTTTAAAACAGAGGTCCATAATATCACAGTCCCACCCACCAAAATAGACTTTAAAAATAATTCTTTACTTTCCCATTTCCCAACCCAGGCTAAGACAAGCTAAGAGAGGCTGCAGCAGTGTGCTTTTGTCTGAAGGGCTTCTTCCCTCCTCTCCTCTACCCCACCTAGTAAATAGAGTACAAACTCCTTTTACACTTTGATAAACCAAGACCTAAAATAAATGCATAAAACCATGCTACTTACTACCCATCCCAACCTCTGTGCACTAAAATGGTTGTTTATAAACATGTATAGCCTAATTTTCCATATTTTTAATGTGCACTGTAGTTTTGCAGCAATTTTTACAAGTGCTGCTTTAGAACAAACATCATGTACATCACCAGTGCGCTTTCCCTCCAATCCTCAGGTAGCTCTTGGGGTCGTTATCACAGTCATCATAACCTATTGCAGATTATAGACGTTATATATCTGATGCCGTAACAAACATGTAACCAGACAAGGTCCTTGCCTTGAACATTTCCTGTTCTAACTCAGAGAGACACAGTGTGTAGGATTCTATTGTCTTCAGCATGTGAACAGACAGAGACGTTTCTCCCCCTGCGGTGAAAGGCAACAGAACTTGAAGTCTACTTCACACAACAATAACGCGGGTTGAGGGCTGGAGATATCAATCATAATGAAGCGTTACGATTTTGTGCAAAGCTGAGTCATCCCTCCAGAATTTAAAAACAAATCTGGGAGCCTTTCAGATACTCTTCTCCATAATTAAGAAATCATCAGGAGGTAAAATATCACCTACAATATACTAGAACTATGGGGATAAAAATATTAAGATCTAAATCCAGTTTAAGACCAATGGTGTGAAAATCCTTGCTAGAGTAATAATGGCAGAATCTGCCATATTGCAGCAATTGTACAACTGTGAAACACCAAAAATAGCATAGCCAATATCCTACTAAGGACTTATATATTTGTAAGTGGAGTTATGTCTGTTGGAATTAGACCTGGGTTGTTCTATAACGTCCATATCCAGTAAAGGACTCCTGTCATATTATTACATAAGGGAGCTAGCAAAGTAACCAATACACAATGGGTCTGTTGTGCATCAGGACACCAGCTGTGCTGATGTGCGTTGGTTGAGTCCAGTGCACATTTGGATACTCCTGCAGTGTCTTGTTGATGTTGTAGTACAG
Source organism: Anolis carolinensis (assembly GCF_035594765.1). NCBI lineage: Eukaryota > Metazoa > Chordata > Lepidosauria > Squamata > Anolidae > Anolis > Anolis carolinensis. The sequence continues at coordinate 357,741,462 of NC_085841.1, forward strand.
CCTGGTTCACTGATGGTTTAGAGAGAATTTTGGGATTTTCTGTGAAATTTCCTGGGGTACAAAGTGATAAAAAAATTAAGTCAAAGAAATAATGGTTTTCTCTGGGAAAATACTGATTCAGAAACTGCAAGGCTCCAAGATTACAAAGAGAAGCCAGAAACGGCAACATTAGACAAGGAATCAAGCACAGAGCTAAGTGATACGGAAGGATCCCAGGGGAAAACACCTGGAGCTATGGAGGTCAACAAAAATCTTCATTTACAGAGACCAGAAAACAGGCAGCGCCGGTCCGAGTGCTTATATGGGAAAGCTGAGGAGAGAATTTGTGGGAAAAGAAATGACTTCATAGTTGTCTATTAATTAACAAGTTATTTCCCTAAGAGTTAGTTCAGGCAACATAGCATTCAAGAGAGGAAGCTAGGCCTTTGTTCTCTGGTCCTTGCTTCAAGTCAAGCCTTGTTATTGGATTCAAGTATCCTGGAAGTTTTCTACATTCTCATTTTGTACTCTTGCTCAAGCTTTTACTAAGTTTACCTTTGTTTGTGGAGTTATGCTGTGCTTGTGACTTTCTGGCTACTTTTGGACTATATTACTTGGAATTTGCATGAGATATTTGAAATTACTGTCTGGTTATCACCTATTGCTAACCCAGTTTTTGGATTATATATCTTTTTTCCTTATTCTTGCTTTTTCATATATTTTTATGTGTTTTTGCAATAAACTTTGCTTATACTGTGTTGTGGTCATAGGGGTTCCAGGCTTGAGATGCAACAGTTGATGCATCTTGCCAATTCACAGAGTTTCTTAGAAGTTCTGCTATATATCTAAGAACAATTAATTCATGGGGATATGTTCCTGGCTAGATTGGAAATCAACTATTTAATTACATCACTTCAGGTCTAGCGTACTATAGAGTTGCATTTAGTCTTAGTATTATCTTCCCTGATAGGTAGCAGCTCTTGTCAGGCCTTCTGGCAAGGGGGACTCATATCATCTCCTGCTAACCAGACTGTCTTCGCTTTTGTTTTTTAAAACTCTGAATCTGAATTTTTATGCTATTATTGCTTGCTTCTAACCTGCTGATGCTAAGTGCTAAATATATTTTCCCCTAAAAGACTAGATTAAGTCATTTGAATAAAAGTAGGCCCTTGGTATCTGCTGGTATTTGGTTACAAAATCCATTGTGGATACCAGAATCCATGGATGCTCAAGTCCCATTATGTACAATGTTATGGTAAAATGGTGTCTCTTAAATAAAATGACAAAATCAAGTGTTGCTTTTTGGGATGATGATGATGATGATGATGATGATGATGATGATGATGATGATGATGATGAAGAAAATGGATGATTGCATCTGTGCATACAGAATCCATGGATACGGAGGTTACATTTTAGGACCAAAACGTAAGAAAGGGAAATTTTGGGAGTTGTAGTCATTTCTTATGATATGATCAAAGTGTGATAACCTCAGTTTAGTCATCTTGACTTCTAGGGAGAAGTTCAGGCCTGATTTGTTCTAGGATCCACTCAAGTGTAGCCACTGATTTGTAAATATTCCCTTCAGAGATTAATAAATATATGATGAGGACCCTGAGGTGTGTAAGGAAAAGAAATGGGAAAGTGTCAGATATACAAAGGGAGTTGAGATTAATATCAAAACTCTTTTATACTGGTCACAGTATCAGTATCATATCAGCCTGAATACACCTAATCTTAGTCTGATTTTGGAAATTATGCAGGATTGTGCCTCTCCAGGAAAATGAATTCTGTCTGAAACCCTTGAGAATGATGGATTCTAGTCAAAATGGACAATACTGGGCTAAGTGGACCATGGCTCTGACTCATACGGTAGATATGAGGTTCTTATGTTGTCTAGCATGCTGATAATAGAACGATACAACGGAGACACTCTGCTTACCCCATTTACCCAGAGCAGAAGATGTACCTTGTAGGTATTAAGAGCCTGCATTGAGTGGTCTGCCAAATGCATCAGATGTCCAACAACATAATGCACCATGCCTGACTTCCACAATGAGACAACTGAGACAGAAATAATTGTTGCTGATAGTGCCTCCCACTGAGGCGGAATCCCTAATAACATATGAAACAACAGTGGTGTGCATGAAAGATTCAGAGGTCAGACAAAACCAAGAAGTGGGGGGTAGGGAGAAATGACAGCACATATTATTCCATGGCCCTTGCTGATCGCAGTAAAGATGCATGTTCTGTGTACTACTCATGCACAAGCTGCATGCAGCCACTTTTATTTACAAGGCATAATAGTCTCTATTTGCACTTATTACGATTTGTGACAAGCATAGGCTCTCAGCTTACAACACATTTCCATTTACCCTATAAAATATAAACACAGCAGCCCTGTTCCCTTGGCAGGTACCTGCTAAGCCACTTGCCAGTCCTGAACATTGCACTAACAACATTTACCTCTTAGGTCCTTCTTTTGAACAAAACACATTTCCAGTTGAGCTCTTGCCTTGCATAAAAACACAGCAGTCTCTGCAAAAGAGTGTGTTCAGGCTGGTTGGTTATTAGACAAATGGTGTCACTTGCCACTTGAAATGGAGGGAGAAACACACAAGGTGACATGGATTTGCTAGTAGCCCAAGACCTTTCCATTTGTAGCATTCGGTCTCTTGTTTCAGAATAGTCCTGAGTTGTAGAAAGGAACTGGATTTTGTTGTGTTGCACATTTTTAAAGGATTTAGCAGAAAAGGTATTGATTAACTCCCTGTTATCCCACTATTTCAAATGCCTATAAAATGCCCCAAGTGCTCTGCCCTCCTTCCATTTCCTTTCCATGCAAAGCTTATTTCAATGCTGAAAACTTTATTCAAAATGCAAAAGTAGTATGCGCTCAATTCAGTGATGCTGGGACTGTTGTGTGAAAGTACACATTCTCTAGTTTGAGTGGTGCTCTTGACAGCACAGAAAGATCAGTAGCCGATATAAACTCATGAACAATCAAACCAACAAATGTAAAACCCACAAATGAGGTGGGCCTAGGTAAAAGGTAAAGGTTTCCCCTGACGTTAAGTCCAGTCATGTCTGACTCTGGGGGGTGGTGCTCATTCTCCATTTCTAAGCCGAAGAGCCGGCGTTGTCCGTAGACACCTCCAAGGTCATGTGGCCGGCATGACTGCATGGAGCACCGTTACCTTCCCGCCGGAGCGGTACCTATTGATCTACTCACATTTGCATGTTTTCAAACTGCTAGGTTGGCAGGAGCTGGAGCTAACAGTCAGTCCCGGGATTTGAACCTGGGACCTTTCAGCCTACCTTATATATATATTTCCTCATTTGTCAATTTTTTAAAAATTTGAATGGCATAGCCAGTTCTATTGTAGTTGATTCTTAAAATATCATACTTACTAGCATTACTGGATCATGTTTCCTGTGATATGCCAAGGCATCATCTCTAGGTCTGAGGGATGAAATTTCAGAGTTTGGGATAGTCCTGTCATGTTGATATGACTACTCTCTTCTAGGCCAGTTCCAATTTGTTTTGTTGTGGGTGGGTTTGGGCAACATGCCTTCTGTGGAGCCCCTTTTCTAACCAACACCACCACAACCCATTTTCTGGTCCTCCCTCGTCTCTTTTTGGCCCGGTCAGTAGAGGAGGCTGGGCCAGCTTTAGGATTGCCATAAGGTGGAAAGGACATGGAAGACTGATCGCTCAGCTTAAGGGTGACCTCTAAGAGCAAATAGTGCTTCATTTTACTGCATTGCTTTTGAGACTAACCTGCTGAGAAATAGCAAACAGCCTTTCTTTTTTCAGTTTTGCAGTTTCATTGATGCTCAGTTACAGTTGGCGTTATTTGGTGGTATTTAAGAGCTTCTGGGTATTATTAGAGGGGGATGAACATATCTTAGCAATGGAGCAAACACAGACAATCCTGTTTCATTATCTTTAAACAAATCTTGCGAATGAGGTTCTGTAAAGGTCAGGCTCAAGAGAAGCCCGTATTCTTCTCCTCCCTCTGTGGTGAAGGTTTGTTGTTGTTGTTGTTCAGAAAGATCAGCGGTTCCTGACCTTGACAACGATGCCTCGGAGGGCTAGCGACAATCCATTCTGTATCAATGCACACAACCAAATGCCTCTTGGGGGCTGCTCCCCTCCCATGTGCATTTGATAGCAGGCGGCTTGGCTTTTCTTGACAACACTCCAAGTAAAAGGATTTAATGCATCCTTCTCAATGTGAACTGGATCGTACCCTACTGACATTAGATCCCCGGCCCCAGGGAGAACCAAGCTGGATGCTGTGTGGTTGCATTAGGACGACTTTAATGGCTACGTAGAGCAACCAAGCATGACAAGAACTAAATAATAAGGAGGGGAGGAGGGGAAGAAATAGCACTCGCCAGCATGACAGGCCAGCATCTTGGAATTTCTCCACATGTTAAAATATGGGAAAAGAGGGGAGGGAGGCAATCAGTGTGAGCTCTATTGCTTCTTGTTACAACAGTCTCCCCTGAGAAGTCTTTTTAAAAATTAGGTGGACTGGGAATGGGAGGCATCTAGAGGTAGAAGGAATCTGCCATACTAACACTCTTTAGAAAATAAGTGTCTGATTAATAAATAAAATGTGGTATTGCATCTCCAGATTTGCCATTTTAAGTTTTTTGCCCTGTTGACTTCCTCAGTCATACTCTTTTGGGAGTATGGTAGCTACAATGTTCCTATCATCATCATCATCATCAATCATCATCATCAGAGTTTATCTCTCCCGAAGGAGACTCAAAGCGGTTTAACATAAAACCATTAACATACAATTTAAAATATACAAATATGCAAACATTACACCAGAATTGAATATAAACAGTATTAGAAATTCCCACTTAAAAACCATTAACACATATTCAAAGAAATATTGTTGAATTGCAACTCACACCAGTATTATAGTTGTAGTCCAAAACATATCTAAAGTTGCTCAACCCAGACACAGAGTGTGAAATTTGCATGTTGGATTTATTTTGCTCCAAATCTTGGAAACTAAGTAGAGCCAGCCATAGTTAGTATTTGGATGGAAAACTACCAATAAACACAAGGTGCTGCAAGCTATATTTTAGAGGAACAAACTTGGAAAATCACCTGTGAGTACGCCTTCCCTGAGAAAACCTTAGGAAATACACGAGGTTGACATAAATCGACAGGTGACCTGAAGGCACATACTCACAAATCCTCTCAGAGGTTTAGTGTGACTCACAGCAATGTTTCTTCAGTCCCAGATTCCTTGTCGGCTGACTCTTTTCTTCTGCTGAGCACTTCCACCTTGCATGTTAGCAAGCCATCTTCTTCAGTCTTTCCTCAATGTTTCTTCCTTACCTGCCTCCACCTGCTCCTGATAATTCTGCCTATCTTTCTCGCACCTCTGTCTACAGCCAGCCCTTGCTTCCCAGTATGGTAGCCTAAGATGTTTGTTGCTTACGTCAACATCCACGATGGTGGGTCCTTGTGTGTGCTCTGTCTGGCAGTGGAGGGGAATGGATAAAGGGCTCAGGAGCAAGAGCAAAGTGTTTGCCAGTTCCACTCCCATGTCAGCATGTGCTGTCTGATTCCTCTGTCCCTAATGCAGGGCTGGCCCTGATAAGCTGAGCTTCCCTCTTTGCCTATCCAGATTGTTTGCGGGTGAATGCTCAAGTCTGTTGTGTCTTCCAGGCTCTTTGGATGCAAACCATGGTGACTACAAAGGTCCACACATTCAAGAACAAAATCTCATTGTCCGAACAATTTCAGATTGCCCTCTTGAGACCAAATTCCAAATGTAAACATTGTGCTACAGATGTTGTTGCAGGGTCAACTTGTTATTATGGCAGTATGGGTGAACCATAGGCTAAACTGAGCACAGGTACTTTTAGTTCCTTAAAAACTATTTCTTGGTTCTATGATATTCTATACCACCAGAAAAAACCAAACCCAATGCAATGGTGTGGTGGCAACAAAGTTGGAGATTTTTTCAACTGACAATGACATCACCTGCCATGCTCCCATTCGCTTTGAATTTAGTTGTATCCTTCACAATAATAGTGGATGAGTGGGATTCCGATATTTTTCCAATTAATGACACTGAAGAGACATGAGTTTAATATCCCTACCCACTCCCAAGTCTTCTCAATGTCCATGTAGGCCTATGGTGACAAACACACACATATAAACAGCAAAAGTGTCCTCCCAGGCAGCCCTACAACTGTTGCTAAAATGGAAAAACCTGTAAGTCTTCTAAATTTCACTAATTCTCCAACACATGCACTTTTGCATTTTGAAATTACATTTTACCAGCATTTGGTAGGAGTTTTTAGATATGACAGTGCCATGCAATTGCTTTTGAAGGCATAAGATATGACTTCTCAAACATCTTTGATATTTTGTATCCTTACACCATTCCTATGGAGTGTTATCAGATCCTGCTGGCCTGCAGGTAAATATGCAGGCTAGGAGATCATGAAAAATGTGAGACGCCATTGCATGTTGTTGTTGTTGTTGCTGCTGCTGCTGCTGCTGTGTACCTTCAAATCTTTTCCATCCTATGGATACTCTAAGAGTGCCCTATCACAGCTTTTTCCTGGTAAGATTAGTTCAAAAGACATTTGAGAGTGTGACTTGCCAAGGCGGTCTAGTGGGTTTTATGGCCAAGCAGGGATTTGAACCCGAGGACAGATACTCAGTGCTCAAACTACTACTCCATGCTAGTTTTTGTCATTGCATGGAGCAGATACTAAACACTAGGTACCTTTCCATGTTAATTAACCGGATAAATAAGCCTTAAAAATTGTTGAACTATCAAACTATCCACAACTATTCAAGAATAGAAAGTCAGACAAAACCCCAAGACCGAATTAGAAGAGACTATTTTGAGGAAATTCATTTCAACTCCAGGTTGTGGGCATACAGATAAAAAGAACAGTTTGGAGGGGGGAAATGAAGACTTGAGTTGCTCAAAGTCTCAGTACGGACGGAAATGAAACCACCAAGGGAGCTTTTGTTCCTCAGCCTTTAGCTGCCACCAGGTGCACCACAGAAAAATTGAATAAAACCAAGAAGAGAGAAGACTTGACATAAAAGAACAATGAGGAAGGAAGACAGAGATTACTAGTCTTGTCAAAACCAGGCTACCGGGTGGCATCTTACTGTATCAAATATCACCCCACCACAATCCTGAATAATCACCTTTTTGGGGTCCAGTTTTGTCCATCTTCCCTTCCTTCTCCCGCACAAGCTTTTGTGCGCAGTTAATGACAGCAGGTGTAATCCTTCTGCCTGCTCTCCAATGGCTTTCCTATTCACCCACAGCCAGTAGTCTGGGACCAGTATCCACCTCGAAGGTGTCAAATTGTGGAAATTTTCTTCCCTTGGTATAGTGTTATATCAACCAGGGAGCCAGCACAATGGGAACAAAACTGGAATGTGACCAACCTTTATGCTTTCCCATCTTCATGCCTCACCGCTCCCCAGGCAAGTGATTCTACACAATTTGTTCTATAAAGCTAACCCTTTGCTTTTCTTTAAAGCACGAGATGCAATGGCAGCAGCACTGCAGAGAAATCCCAGAAGTTGACCATAGAGTTGATCTAGATTACCTAGCAATTGCTAAACAATATATTAATCAAATCAGTGAATAAGCAAATCCGCAAAAGTCAAACCTGTGAATGTGAGGGCCAAGGGTATTTATATCCTACTGTTTTCTTATGAGGGGCTTTCAACAAAGCATTAGTTACCACTTTCTCTGAACATAGTTTGTGAAAATATTGAACATATACCACCATGGTCATTTTGTCATTGTTAATAACTCAGCATTGTGAAATCAGTCCCACTGATAATGGGCCACTATCTTGCCTCTTTCTCCTTACAAAGATGGACAGGATAACATTTTGCTCGGAGGGCTTGTTTGCTAATAGGAAACCATGAGTATGCAATTTGCATAAGGCCACTGCAGCATCCTTTTACTGTCTGAAGACATTTGTTCAGTATTACTTTATTTTAATGCAGTATTCAGTGTCAGCTGTGTATGTTGAAAACGGGTTTAGCAGCTTTCTCACAATTACTCTCTCTCTTTTCCAGGTAACACCAATTTTTCACCAAAGCAGCAAAGAACATTCATTTCTTATATTGGACAAAGCGAACAGCTCAACTTAGAAGCAGTGGGAGAAATATTAATTCTTATCCAATTCATCCTTCTGTAGTCAGCAACAGGCATGCCAAATTTTGTGGCATAAACCACTATTCAATGACAAATTTCTAACTTTTGCCTATTTTTCCGTATCTGCAAAATGTATGGTACTGGAAATGCAATAGCTTTTGCTATTATATATATGGCTGGAGTTATACTTAAAAATGTACCTGTTCGGACTTGAATACAAATTCACCTTAAGAACAAACCTACATAACCTATCTTGTTCATAACTCGGGGACTGCCTATATTGTAAAACCCAAGATGAAAAACAAGAGCACTTAGCAAGAATGTTAGGCTGGAGTAGATATTTCGGGGCATGGAAAATCCTTGAGGCCAGTCAGGCTCCCCAAAGCATCACTACTATGATTTGTTATCAAAAGGAAGAGCCCAACATGAATAAACTTACCTCTGGAGATGTGACAATTCATGCTGGCTACAGCTCAGCTGAGCCAGGTGAGTGCCAACTACTAAGTACCAATACAGAAAGGGATCATGACGTCATTTGATACATGACATTCAACAGTATAGAGCAAGGGCATCTCAGATACCTCCATCTTCACCTGCTTTCACCACCCAAGGCTCTATTATTACATGTCCCATGCCCTAGTGAGGTGAGATTGATGGAGATCCAAAACTGAGTCTTCTCTATGGCATTATCCCTGTTGAGGACCTTCTTTCTTAAGGAGCCACCCTTATGGCTAGTCTTTAAATGACTAGTCAAAAATTACCACACTGATATTTTTAAAGCTCTTTGTTTTGGCATAGTGTGTGTGTGTGTGTGTGTGTGGTATTTGAATATATGAACTGATTTGTCTTTAGGATTTTCTTTTTAGCAATAATTGTATTGTATTTTTTCTTGGGTTAATCTAATTTGAGTATTCACCCAAAAGAGATTACCCAGCCTTAGAAATGCGCAACTCGTCTAGCTAAACCGATGAACTTCAAACATCCCTTTAAATATTTTAATACAATCGTGATGAAAGGTTCAATTTGCTGAGCGAGTTTTGAGACAAGGCAGTTGATCAGAGTTTTTAGAAGGTTCACCAAGACTGCAGCTCCAACTGTGGGAGGCAGGAAGCGTTAGACAGGGAAAGAGGGAAATTAGACGGAGAGAGAGAAAGAGGGGGAATCTGGAGACTTGGAAAGAGCCAGGTAGATAGGCAACAAAGAAAGTTGGAGAGATGTAAATAGGGAATGGGGGAAGTGGGGAAAGATAGGGAATGAAGGAAGTTGGAGAGGAAGAGAGATAAGGAAAGAGGGAAGTTGGAGAGACAGGGATAGGTAAAAACAAGGTAAGACGAGAGAGGTAGATAGGGAATGAGAGAAGAGGTAGATAAGGAAAAGGGAGGGGGAGATAAGGAATGAGAAAAAAGTATGGAGAGAGACAGGGAAGAAGAGGAGTCAGATATAATTAAGGAATGAAGGACATTGGAGAAAACTAGGTAATGAGGGGAGATGAAGAGATGGGAGGTTTAAGTTATGAAGCAGTTTAAATTATGCCAAAAGAAAATAAGTGTTTTGTGGTGACACCTAAAATCATTCCTAAGATACAAAACTACCCATCCTGCATAAATAAAACCCTTTTCCCATTGTGGTACCATGTGACTGGACTGAATGTGCCATTTGGGATCTCTGCAGCCACAGAGGCTGCACAAACACATCCTAAGGTCCAAATCAGTACTCTGGGGCTACCTGAAGGCTTAGATTGGGATCCACATAAGAATCTTGTAGCAAAAAGGCAAAGAGGGAGGATTCTAAGGAATCACCCTGAAGAGGGGTTTTGTCACAGCAATTAACTTATTTTAGAAGTGCTGTATTGACTTCCCCCACCCCAAATGACTGTCACTGATAACAAGAGGAAATACACATCTGGAATTAAATTCAAGGGCAAGTCCGAAGGCATGTAATGTAGCAACGTTACTAAAAGCTATACAAACCCGCCTCTGGCATGGATAGTAAACTACTTGGGAACGCTCAAATATTCAGCCTTCTTTAGTGAGAAAAGGGCAGGGAGATAAATCCCAGTGCCTTATCTGTGTAGCCCACACCTTCCCTCCACTATATATATGTTGGATACACACTGCAGTGTGATAGCACCTGCCGTTGCTGGACTAATTGGTTCTCAAGAAAAAAGGTCAGCAGCTTGAGTATAGATCGTATTGGCCTCATTTCATAAATAGGAGCTTTCCTAAGCAGTTGTTGAGAACAACAGTGGCAGAGGAGAGACTGTGATGACGAAAGGGGGAGGGGTCGCATATGCCACTGCAAACTCTTTGGACAGAGTAGGAGATAAAAACAAAGTAAATCAATGTTGTGAATCCATATATCTTCTGCATTTCAGATGGTGAAGGCTGATAGATGAATATGAGTTTTTCCCTTTTCTACAGTAAAAGGCATACATTCCACTTCCAGAAATTTCTGAAGTTATGCCGTATTTCAAACAGAAGGAGGCCTGGGAGAGCAAATATATTAAGACTTTTTACTAATAAATCATCTGTCTGTTGAGCACCTTGAGATGTCTCCTCTAGTTCTGCTCCAGATCCAATTAAATTAACATAGAAATGTCAGTTCAGAAGATCTATATATACTGGGATCTTTAGATATAGGGCAGAAGGTAAGTATTTTAAGAAATAAAACCTTCCTTAAAGGCATACTTAAGCAAAAATGAACACATACAAAAAATCTGGCCTATAATGTCTCTGGAGTGAGGTTTGGTCCATTGGAAGTCAGTACTGCAGCTGGCTCTATAAAGCCCTTCGGACACAACTGGATGTAGTGAGGGTCATTTCTGTCAGGCCCTCGTGCCATTAGAATAAACTATCTGTAGGCAATTTTGTAAAATGTTGGTATTTGCTGCTTTGCTATCACTAAAAGGCTTTTGGGAAACAGCTCCGTCTTGTATGAGACATGGAGTAAAGAAAAAAAATAATTCTGCAAGGGCATTTATGCAACAATCCCAGCAACATTAGTTGACAACTTCCTCCCACAATATCTTGCAGGGATAAGTCTTCCCCTGCTCCTTAGCATTACCCGTTTCAACATCATTTAAAAGTCAGTTTTCTTATGCAGTAACCAGTGGGGGAAACTGGCCTCGTGGGGAAATTATGGAGCTGTCTGATGTAAAACCAACAGATGTTTAGGAATCTCCCTGCCTGCTGGACTCTGGAAGCCCGTCTCTTGACCGAGTTACAGGCAGTACACCTGCTTCTTCTGAAACAGGACACAAGGCACAAACACAGCATGACAATTGTACAGAGATTAAAAAGGAGCTTCAAATAAGCTCACCAGTGTCCTGCTAGAATACCTTTTCTTGCCAGATCAGTTATTACTAGCTCCCTACATCTGAATGTATTTCCTCATTGTGAGGGATGTGTGGTCTCACTTTAAGTCTTCCTTCAGTTTTCCTGATAGCACTCGGCAAGAAGGGCATAGATCTACTCTGTGTCCTGCAAAAAAACAAACGGAGGGAAACACTGGGTCACAAAATATTACATTACCTCTAATTTGGGTTTCTTTTTAAGACAGGGATGGGGAAAATATGGCACATTAGTAGTTGTTGCAGACTGCAGATCCTATCATCCTGCTCCACTGACTATGGCAGTTATAGCAGCACCCTAACAAATATATTTCCACTCAACATCTGCCACTTTAAACTGGAAAATGCTGGGAGATAGGGGAGAAAAACAAGCACATACCTTTATATTTATTATGAATGTTACTGAATTTAAGAACGTATAAAATACATTCCACTTTTGGGATCTCAAAATGGTTTTGGTTGGAAGCATGAGAGTTGAGAATCTCTCAACTTCTTGTCTTCTTTGAGTAGTGAGAAGACAAGAGAATCCTCATCTCTTCAATTTAACTAGCAGTAGTTTAGGAATACAAATACACAGCTAAAAAAGGAATCAACTTTCCTTTGTGGCTTGCTGCCTTATACCCTTTTGTTAAACCATATATTATTAATGTGTTGTTGCACAGTACCATCAATGCTATTTGATCAAACCTGACTCTATTTTTTTGAATTTACAACCGTTCTTACGTATTGGATTCTTCTCTCTGATTTGAGCTTCTGACTGAACGAAACTGTGACAACAGGTCAACCAGCCTACTGTTTTAAACCAGATGTATTCTATATTATTCCACTACCACAAACGAGGTTACAGTAGAGTCTCACTTATCCAACATAAACGGGCCGGCAGAATGCTGGATAAGCGAATATGTTGGATAATAAGGAGGGGTTAAGGAAAAGCCTATTAAACATCAAATTAGGTTATGATTTTACAAATTAAGCACCAAAACATGTTATACAACAAATTTGACAGAAAAAATAGTTCAATATGCAGTAATGCTACGTAGTAATTACTGTATTTATGAATTTAGTACCAAAACATCACAATGTATTGAAAACATTGACTACAAAAAAACTGACTACTAAAAGGCAGACTGCGTTGGATAATCCAGAACACTGGATAAGCGAATGTTGGACAAGTGAGTCTCTACTGTATATGTTAATTTTTATATAGCTTTCTACCCCCTGAAGTTAGAAATCTAATACTTTTGAAGTGATGGTAGAATGGGGCTTTGTGTAATGCTGAAATGTAATGCTGTCTCAAAGTAAGAAGACAATACAGAGCAACACATAAATCCAATACAAGGCAGAGGTAAGAAACATTAACGCCTTACAGGTAAATTTGGGACCACCATATTCCTTTATTTTGTCAGCACACAGGAATCCACTCCTCCCCTCCAATCAGGGAAATAAATAGCACACAATTCTTAAAAACTCTGCGGCAATTGCCCCTGAGGAGTTCCATCATCATCATCATCATTATTTTTAGCATTTAAAAAAGTTGCAAAAATGAAAAGTGCTTTCTTTTTTGCAGACTAATGAACATCCTTGCTTAGAAAACGTGATGCACTGAGTAAATGAATTTCATCTCCTTTTGGTATATGTAAAATAGCAGTGTATTGAGCAGGCATAATTGACACAGTGCTTTGACCACTTTAAAGTGCCAAAGGAAAGGAACCTACGTCTGCTGTGCCTTTCCCACCCCCCTCCCCTCCTTTCATAGCACTAGAAGCAACAGCAGAAGTATTTCTTCTTAAAACGAAAAGAAGGGTGCACTTGCAGTCAATTTTAAACATGTGCTATGTCATTACAACATTTCATATCACTCGTTTAACATATGGCTTTCCACTGGTGATTTTGAAAAGAAAAACAGTTTAAACCTTTGTTTCCACAGTTAGATCAGAGCTTTTCTTTTAAAAAAGAACTATACTTCATTTTACATGGGGTGGGATGGGAGAAGGAGCAGAGTTCTTGTTTCAATTCTAGTTTTAACATGGACTAATTATGTAGTACTTTAAATCCCGGTCTCCTAGGTGCTTGGGGAGCTAGACATATGAAATCTTTATAGTTTGAACTCAAAACTTGTGTACATTTTAAGCATTAATTTGTAAGTACGATGAAGGACTTGTCCTTTAAACCCAAAGTTGCTAGAAATTTATAAATACAAATAGTGCTTATGTTTTCTTCATTCATGCTTCAACAGGGTACAAACTGAATACAACCATGTTAAGGTTAAGCACCTCACACAAACAAGAGGAATAAAATTAAGTGTTTGCTGGTATAATGCTATCCTTAATTGAGACATTATTAACTTACTTTTGCACTGTTCAACACTCCCTAACTCTGCAATAGTTTTAAGGCTATATATACACACAAATGTATATTTCAAAGTTAGGGGGAAAGACAGATATAGAAAAACGCATTGTACATTGCTTCCTATAAAAAGGTATATTTTACACCTTTTAAAAAAAATTCTAGCTACATTGCTACAACCTATTTATATGTTGATGATTTTCCTTTGGAGGGGCATCAGCTTACTGAAAAGTTAAACAAATGTACAGATTGATCAACTAAAAAAGACAAAATACAAGGTGCACAAAACAGTAGTTCTGCAAACACGACTGATCTGAAAAGTTATGTTTGCATGTTCAGTAGGAGAAAGTAAAGTCAAATTAGTTGTTTTTACTTTTATGTCTTTTTAAAATTAGCAATTTAATCCCAACAGCTAAATATTCTGAACATGCTGTATTTCAAATCACACATACTGTTAAATCACTAGGTTTTTGTTCTAAGTGGGGGGGGGGGGGGGCGTCATAAAAACATACCATAAAAAGTAAGATTGTCAGGCTCTGACAAAATGAGTTTTCCTTAACAAGAGGCAATATAAGCTATAAGCTCATGTAACTCTCTCAAAGTATATATTTTAAAAGAAACTCATGTAAAAAGATAATTTCCATTTCTCAAACCATATTATACCAGATGAAAAACATCTTACCTGTGCCTTGGGCAACAGTTAAGAGCTTCCTCCCATTTTATAAATGGGCAATTAGTTAATAAAAAATATGTATTCACATGACATCTCATTTACAAGCATTTCAGAAGACGGGGGAAGGGGAGGAGTTAACACATATATTGTTAATTTCGGGTTTGTTAAATCAAGCTTTATTGATAAAATGGAATTCAAGGTATTTTACTTGGAACAGCTGCCGATCCAGCCAATCAGAATATTAAAACAGGGCAGATTCCTAAATATGGAAAAGATACAGCCATACATAACCTAACAAGTGAAGGTAATTCTCTGAAATGCTCTGAAAAAGGTGCAAATAATCAAGGCATTCAATTCTTCCCCATGTATGGCCATCTTGTAGTTCTGTCCCCTTCTTTTTCCAAACTTCCCATGTATTTCTTGGGAGTTTTAGACTCCACGGGAAACAATTAGAAGTTGATTGAGAACAAACTACATCCCAGTTATTTTCCAAATTAGCATTGCAATGATCTGCATCCGTATACAATATCCTTTACATAATCTGAATGCACTTCCTCCTGAGCCTTACTTAGCTGGCCAGGTTGCTGCTCCCAGCAACCCAGAACCACAAATATGAATAGAAAGGGCTAGACTACTGTTGCCTTAAAACAAACCAAGCCTTTCATCTAACCTTACTTAAGTGATGTAAAGCAATTCAATATTAAATAAGCGTTTTTTGTACAACCACAATTGCACTTTACAAAACAAAATCATACAACATAAAAATTGCTCGGAGTCCAATTTACAACATTATGGTTTCAAAATCACTTTTACAGAAGTCTATTTTGCGAAGAAAGGATCCTGGGTTAGGTGTTGGACTGACGTTTTCTGGTGCCGCCGCTTCCGCCAACACAGCTTTTCCCTTCAAGTATAAGGTGGAAGGTGGATGTGAAGAAGAAGGGTCACTCTGGGTTGGGTGCATTTTCCATGAGGGCAGTGGATGTCGACTCCGCAACTTAGAGAGCGGTTTTACCACATATCATCCGTTGATGCAGAGTCCTTAAAGAAAAGAGAAGGAACCCTTTAAAGTCTGGAGCGCCCAAAAGTGCAGCAGTTTCTGGATAGTCCAGACTGAAAAGGGTAAATACAGCAATAATTTTAGGATTCTGGTGTTATTTTTTCACAACTTTACTCTGGAAGGAATAATTTAAGATGAGCAATGATTCCCAAAGCTGTTGAAGGTAGGCCTCAACTTTAAATGATCAATTCAAAGCAGGCAATTTTTGGATGTCAAAGTTAACTATGGCTAACCATTTAACTTAAAATGTATTCATATTTATTTCTACTGCATAAATCTTAGTGAAATCAATGGTATATACTTTAAAAATTGAAATCTTGATACAAGATCTAGATACAAGAGGTGACCTTTACATAATAAACGTGATGAGTATTATTCAGCTATTGCCTTCTCTTAGGCCCTATCTACACTAACTATTTAATGTAGTTTCAAGCTAGTTTCAAACTGCGGCACCCAGACAAGTGACACAAAAGTACACATAAGAAAGCCCTTAATGCGCCTCAGTGCTCTGTGGTTTCTCTAATCACCATCTGGGCCTCAAACTTGTTCCAGGATTTCCTATGTACTCATAGCACAGCAAAACTATTTTCTTCTACCGATTTGAAACTGAATTAAATGGTTAATGTAGATGGGACCTTAAATCATATTAAAATCAGGAAATGACAGGACCACATAACAGCTCCGTGAAGATGGAGTCAGGTCAGAGTCATCCTATGAAACGTAATGTAGCAACAGTACTGGGTCATCTCATACATACAGGTTGCCTAGTTCAACAGACCTCACAACCTCTGAGGATGCCTGCCATAGATGTGGGTGAAACATCAGGAGAGAATGCTTCTGGAACATGGCCATACAGCCCAGAAAACTTACAGCAACACAACACACACAAAATTTCACCGTATTATGTTAACACCACTGCACTAGAAGTGAACCACTTTGAGGCAAAACCTGGAAAACTCTGGGAAGGACACACATGGCTGCATGTATAAACACCAAATAAAAAGGTAATTAATATTGCTTCTAGAAGTGAAAAGGCAGTATGTATGTACAATGTGTCCGGGGCAATAGCAATAAAGTTGATGCATTTATTGGAGGCAGAAAAAGATGACTGAGTGAAAAAGAGAGTGCACAAAAGAGGTCCATCTCTCGGTCCCACCGCCTTCACACACACAGTTGGTGGGGACGAGGGAGAGGGCCTTCTCGGTGGCGGCCCCCCAGCTCTGGAGCGCCTTCCCAAGGGAAATTAGGCTGTCCCCCACCCTCCAATGTTTTCAGTCTAACTAAAAACCTGGCTCTTTAACTAAGCTTTCCAATAGATATAGTACCCAAAAGGTTCAAATTGTAGACCCATTGGTTTTCTCACTGAAAGCACTTTATACGACTAGTTGGTTGTTATTCATTTTATGTCTATAATTACCATAACGTTTTATTGATGTGTATTTAAGGGCTGATTGATTTTACTGTGTTATTGTTATGTATTGATGATGTGAATCATGTTTTCCTTTGATACTGATGTGTCTGTATTTATTGCACTGTATGTATTATTACATTACGAGTGCTTTGTATGTTGCCCCAAATCCCTTTTTGGGATATGGTGGTGGGGTAGAAATAAAGATTTATTATTATTATTATTATTATTATTATTATTATTATTATTATTATTATTACAAAAGGAGACTGAACCAAGTGAAAAAGAATAAACAATGGAACAAATAAATTGTTTCATTATACTAGTCAGACAGAAATATATATGATTTGCATAGCTACATTCTGATAATGCACTTAGGCAAATTAGAAAATGTCTAATGAGCTTTTCAGCCTATCAAAGCTCAAAAGAAGAGTCACACTGCAGAGAAGAGATGGGGACAACTTAATGGCATATTCATTAACTGCTAAAGCGACAGCAGCAACTACAGACCAAATGGGGCAACCTTATCCTGTGGAATGAGACAAGGAACTCCTGGGTTCTACATTTAACAACAAGAGAGACTTTGCCACTTCTGTGTGGAAACTATTTCTTACTGCAAACATATTCACACTTCTGATTTCAAATGGAAGATAATTGTGCATTACTACTAAATTCTCTCAACGTCACTCATGAGCAGTGACCCACTATTATGGACACTTTGATTATGTGAACAAAGTAAGTATTAAGCATTAACAAAGTATGCTTTCAACTTAAAATTGTTAAAATGAGTAGTACGTAAAAGACAGATTAACTGGGTAGTAGCAATACTCACAGTATCATCATTTCTATAAGGATTCAGTCTGTTATAAACTGCTTCAATCACACTCCGTCTAAAGAAAACGAAGAAAAAAGAGGGTTTAATGTTCCACATTTCCTAGAGACTATGATTTAAAAATACAGAAGCCTTTTTGAATATACTGGTTTTTAAAAAGAAATTATTCAGCAGCATTTTTTCCTAATAGTTAATTTGATAATTTTGTTTATATTTATTCACTGCATTTGTATGTGACCTTTCTCCCAGAGTGGGCCCAAGGCAGCTTTTATCTATAAAAGCTGTATATCATCTGTATATCATCTGAGGTGGCCTACCATAATTCTATGGAACTATAACTGAAGAAGAAAAATACTTAGAATAAAACCACACTTCTATTAAAAAGAAACCGATAAGAGCCACAGTTAATTCAGCAGTACCACATTATCTACACCCAACTTGTGTGATAGCAGTGAAATGAATTAAATGCCACAGTAAAGGAAACCACATAAGTACTGGAAATTCAAATGATATCACAATAGTAAACTATTGAGAAGTTCCATCTAATTTAATATTCCTGTTCTCAAATGCCTATTCAAAGAGATAAAGGCTAAAAATCCCTTTTTCGAAGTGTATAGCAACAAAAGTGTATTGGATTTCAGATTTTTTTTCAAATTTGGGAATACCTGTGTTTCCATGTAAATACATAAATGAGTATCTCACAGATGGGACCCCAGTTTAACCACAAAATTCATGTATGTTTTATATACACTTGACATACATAGCCTGGAAGTAATTTTATACACTACTTTTAATAATATTGTGCATGAAACAAAGCTCGTCTACAATGAAGCATCAGAAAGCAAAAGTGTCACTGTCTCAGCCACCCATGTGGACAATTTTCGATTTTGAAGTATTTTGGATTTTAGAATTCTAGATAAGGAATGTTCAACTTGTATTTGTCCTTCTCTTTTATCTTTATTTGTAGGCTAATTATAACAAGGCAGCTGCTTTGAGTCCCTGCACTGAGAAGGACAGGTTGCTTACCTGTAACTATTTCTACGAGTGGTCACCTGTGAATTCACACAATTGGGTAATCTGCGTAGGCACAGAGCACTGCTCTGAACCCTCTAGAATCACTATTTATTTATTTATTTATTTATTTACATCACTTTTATCCCGCCTTTCTCTCCGAGGAGACTCAAAGCGGCTTACAGTAAACAGGCAAAAATTCAATGCCTAAAAACTATGTAAAAACAACAATTCATATAAAACAATCTACAAAACAACAGTTCATATAAAACAAGTACCATTACAAAATAAAATCACATTATATAAAATTTTAAGAATGTCCAAGATTAAAATCCATTCATCCAGAATCCTCGATTCTTCGTACAGGTCATGTAAAGTCCATGTTCTTATTCATTAAAAGCTAGGTAGAAATGTTTGGGCAGTAACAAAATCATCTTGAGGCTATATAAGGCCCAGTTGCTGCCCAAACCCCTCAGTTCCTAGGCCACAGCTGTAGCCCGTATTGAGATCTGAGGTGGCATGACCCCTGTGTGGGGAGGATGGGTGGAACTGTGTGAATTCCCAGAAGACCACTTGAAGAAATAGTTACAGGTAAGCAACCTGCCCTCCTTCTTTGTGGTCTCTGTGAATCACACAATTGGGTGACTAGCAAGCATAAGTTATTGGAAGCGGGAGTCATGATACACAACAGACCAGCTCCTTTGGTCACAACAACCTGTGGTATCAATGTTCGAGACCTTCAGTTCTGGTGAGAGACCAGGGAAATAGTAGTCCGATGAAGTACAGGAATCAACCATGGAGGTGAATGGGGTTCATAGTTTTCATCGGAAAATCCCCATCAGTGGAACAGACCAATCTTGCCAGGAAGTCATACCCACTGGAGGAATCTAGAGATGCCTGTCTGAGTGGCTTTACATAGCTTCGGAATGGTGGGCAGGGTTACCGCCATTTTTCTGCCTAGTGCTTCTAGAAGATTCCAAATAGTGCTGTACACCTGCACAGATTACCCAATTGAGTGAATTCACAGATGACTACACAAAGAAACTCCGTTACAGGTATTATAATGTTTTATAAACAAACGGGAGAGGCTTGCTCTATTTTAAGAGAATTATTAAGAGTGCAAACACAACAAAAATAAGAGCTCATACAAATCTCAGTGAAAAACAATACTTTCAAAATATCCTTAGAACTAAAAGGCTGAAATCGAAATCTGCCAGAGGGAATGAGGATTTTAAGCTATTGTTTCATATTATTTACTTACATTTAATACATCTTATTATATAAAAATCAGTTCAAAGAGGCTAAATGGTGCAGCATCAAAAGTACTCAAAAAGAAAAAGCATCAATAGAACTGAAATGATAGCAAAATCTGAACAGAAGAAACAAACACAGGACATATATTTTGAAATGCAATGCCTAAAAATATCTTCTAAGCTACTTGCTAAGAGGTGAATAGTGACAGGACCACACAAATGTCTCCAGGCAGGAAATTCCATTATCCCAATCTCACCACAGAAAATCCCCTCTCCTTCATGTCCTTGACACCTATTATCATGCCCATGAGAGTAGGTGGACAAACAGCAGCACCTACTCAAATAATGTTAATATAATAGTGTTGATTTCATCTAATGTTAAATAATAGAAACTTTGTATCGGTGAAGACAATTCTTAAAGTATTCTAATCTTTAAACCAGCACTTGATAATCGATGTAGATATATACCACACTGAATCTTATGGTCAGTACAAAATAGAGTAAACCCACTGAGTTAATTGTTGAATTAGAGAGTCAAGCTGCAGAGTAATCCAACTGATTCTACTCTAGTGAAGGCTAGCAGTATGAATGAGGCCATAGTATAATAAATTCTTATCTATACAGAAAACATTTTGATCACACATTATTTATCAAAATGTTGATGTTAATATTCATGAAACATACAAAAGCATTTAATGTAACAAATAAAAGCTACTTTGCTAAGTCCATCAAAACATAAACCACATATTAAAACCATCACAATCATATACTTCAAAACATTTTTAAAAATCATATTTAAGAACATATGTTAAAGGATGAGGCCACCCTTAAAAATAGCCTGACCTTTCTTCAGCTGTGGTATGACACAGATTTACTTTTAATTTTAGCATCCGCCTCCCAGTCAGCCACAGTGTATGGCCCATGCCTTCATTTCTTTTCTTAATATAATGCCAAATTTGAAATAAATGGTTAGGGTGAACATTGGTAAGCTCTTCCAAAAATACTTTGCTTGTCCCCTACACATACAAATCTCCCTCCCCAACACCTTTAAGAGTGGCCTTATAAGAAGTACATGCTAATAATCTAAAATCAAAGGCATATTTACACTGGTGTAAACTCACTTGCTTGCCAATTCACCCCCAGGTGGAAGGTTTGGGATGCTCTCTGTTTGTAAAGTACGCATGACGTGGACTAAGTCTGGCACTCCTTCACCCTGCTTCTTTATGATCTCTGGGAATCAGAAGTACTCTCTTGTAAATTCAGTCCAAATGCAATGGATAAGATGGCAACATTCATTTTTTATTGAAAACAGACTAACATTTGAAACACTTTTGTCTTACTGAGTACTGCCTTTTCGACGATTCTGGTGCCCTAAAAAGCAGTGGTGTGGAAGAAAACAATTATCCTGCATAACTTTCATACAACAAGTATAAAGTGTATCAATTTAATAAAATCATCTAAATAGTATTGCAAGGGAATGCAAAGGCAGCATCAAGAGTATGCCTGTTTATGTTACCTGAGAGGAAAACAGTTGTTTATAAATGGGTTTCACAGATAAATTTAACTATACCAGTTTTAGTTAACAAAATTAGGTCAATTTCTAGAGTGATTCTTAAAACCATTATACAACCTGAAATACTAAAACATCACTGACATAGTACAACACACACAACACTTAGGACAAAAATAGCATTGAAGAGATACGTTACATTACATTGACAGAGATAAGTCTCCAAAAACACACATGATTACTTAAGGCCCACTGAAGGGAGTTCTGCAGCGAGATTGTTCTAAGTTAAGCAGTATTTATATGCTGAATCTATTATAATATCTAATACTACTATTATCATTTGTATAAAAATTAAGTCAGTACCACAGAATATACCATATTCACTGAACATCTGGTGGCAAAATTGGAAGGTCTCCATAATTTGAAAGCAAAAGAAAACAAAATTTGAGGTCTAGTTGTCAAAACATCATCAACTGCTTTAACAGCTGGAAAACTCACGTAAAGATAGATGCAAGTGACTACAAATTGACACTACTTGGATATGTAAAATATTTAAAAGCCAGCCCATAGATTCAGTCAGCCCAGCTCCGCCCCAAGCCCCGCCAGCAACAGTCCTTCCCATCCTTGCTACCTGAGAACCTGAACTGAGAGCATTAAAGGATCATATACTATTTAAGACAAAGAGTTCTAACACTGAAAACTGAATAAAAGCGCAAAGATCTCATTTTTGTTTTGTTAATTTCTTTTATTGTGAATTTTGAACATCTATTATAACATCTAACACTATTATATTTTGTACAAAAATAAAAAGATTTAAATTTACCTGAACTACACAATTCTACAACCTAAAACTGCCGTACATTTGATAGACATTCTCTACTGAAATACATTTACACTAGATATGGATACAATTGACACGTTATGTATGGCACAATCTAATGGTCTTCATATCTAATGGCCTTCTGATATCTTTTCTCTTAGCAATGAATACTGCAGCCCTTTCTCATTAAGTTAAAACACTTTTTCTAATTGTGGGAGAGGAAGATGAGAAACCAGCAAAAAGTGTTGAAAGTACAGCTGACTTTAACACAATTGCTCTCCATTAAAAGAGGCTATGGTTTTTATATTTTGGGGAAAACATTGTTTTTACAGTTTTGGGGAAGTGTTTTGTATTCAAAGATCTGCTTATCCCTTTTTTCCGGGTGAGAGAAAGCATGTACAGTACGTCTAAACATTTCAGTTTAAGGAAGATATTCTCTCCCAATGCTACTCAAAGGGGTGGTATGTGGATCAGGGGCAGCCTGGGATCCATCAGCCGTTGGTCTGCAGCACGTTTCCAGGAAAATAAGACACCGTTTTAGCCAATGGCTTCAGAGATGGTACCAGCCTCTGACACAGTGAGGAAGAAAATCCTGCCAGGCCCACACATAAAGCTAGCAGTAGAAGCACTGGTCTATCCCACGCTTAAACTGATCAAACCCAATGAGTTTCATGATACAGAGATGTAAACTCTTATATTATTCAACATACATGCATTAAAAATATTCAAGTCATGGTTTTCCTACCCCAACAGTTCCCTTCTCCAATCCCTGAGGTGCTTCATTCCTGCAAGCTCTGCATTGATGGAGCAGCCTTAGTACTGAATGAGCTTTTGTTCTGATAAATTGAGCTCATCTCATTACTCCAACACTAGAACACTTGGACTCAATGCTTTCAGCACCTGCAGTTTATACTGAATTGGTGTAGGTTGCATAAACAGTTTACTACACAATTACAGATGAAATTGCTCAAGATGGATACAGAACATGGAAAGAATATAGAGACAAAATAATTTATTTGGTATATGCTCTTGTAAACCAACCTGCAATGTAAGTCCAACATAGCAATACACAAATTTTAATTCTAAGATAAACTATTTTTACTTGAAGTATGAGTCCCAAGTCTTGTAAGGCTGAAATATTCTCCATGGTTATCATACTGCTTCTTGACAATCTGATGCAAATACTTTTTAAACAATCCTTTTTTATTTTAATTTGAGCAATATATTATAAATTTGTTTGCATGCTTTTATTGAACATGGCCGTTTTAAAATTAAATTCAAAGATTAATAATATTAATTCTGGTATTTTAAGTAAACAGCAGAATCAGTATATTAAGTGCATTTCTGAATAATTCAACAAGCTCATCAATCATTATCAGAGAAATTCTGAAGAACTGTTCAAAAGAGAACTATTGATTAACAAGAAACCATCATGAGAGATATATGCAAGTTTCAAAGAAATATTTCCACTGCAAATACTGTGAACGATACCTACATTGCTCTTTAACACCTTCCAGATTCATAAAACAGGAGACAGAGTTCAAGCAAGAACATTTAAAAAGAAAACAAGGGAAAATTCTGCACACAAACTACACGCAGCTCCCTTTGAATTTGTCTTGTGCTAAATATCCCATACTGTTTTTAAAACTCAGGACGTTTTAAAGAGCAATTCAGGGACACTGTGGGGTACTTTTCATAACAATGAGGTATGCTCCCAATCCCTTTGGCTTTGTTTATTCACATATAGTTTAACTAATTTCTCTCACTGAGAAATAAGAATTGTAATATCAAATCATGTACTAATATGGAGGTTGTTACACCTAATTTGTAATGCTTTCAAACATTTTGGCCAATAGCCAAAGAAGTTCATGCATGCAAAGTGCTTTCATATATATATACAAGAAATTGATGGTTTTAATTTTTGGGTGTAGCCCCTCATTCCCTAACAAAGCAGAAAAGAACCTCTAAAGAGGAAGATACGCTCGAATTCAGAAACAATCTGAAATTTAACAGAATGACTGTTCTAAAAGGCCCTGGTACACTTTCACTACACATTACACAGTCCACTAGACAAGGAAAACTTGTCAAACCTGTGGACAAATGGTGGGGGGGGGGTCTATAAAATCTGTCTACTTTTCATCCATTAAATATGGATCAATATCTCAACTGTGTTGCTGCAAGCCAAGTTCCTTAACCATGGTTTCAGTAACACATTACATTGCACTCATCTTGAGATCCCATTTCATACATGGAATGTATGAATGAAATGTGCCTCCTAAATACAAATCGTTAGCTGCCACCCTCTGCACTTCCCCCAATATAAAGAGCATGTGATGTAAAAAGGATTGATTTCAACACTTTTCATACCTTGGGAAACTAACCTTTTGTATTATAACTCTGAGGCTGGATCTATAATGTCATATAATGCAATTTGAATTGCATTATATGACAACGTAGATCCAGTCTCAGAATCATGCAGCCAACATAGCCAGCATTTGAACTAGTAGTCTAAAAATAACCCTTCCTAGTTCTGCTACTCACAAACCACTTGTTCAGAGCACTTCTCATGCACTGATTTGCTGTTCCTCTTAAAGCCCGCCCATACCAAATAGGAAAGAATCCAGCAAAAGGAGTGTGCCTAAGGTTTCCTAGAGAGATCATACCAGAGAGGACATGTAAGATACCCTAAGTTGTAGTCTCCTGGCTAGAACTAGTTCTCATAAAGCAATCCTGAGGACACATGGACGATTGACTCAATTTGTTATGTTTGTCAATTAAATAAATAAATGAAGTGCATGAAATGCTTAAGTCAACACGTTAATACAACAAATATTTTAAAAAATGCCACACTGATGCATGACACTAACAACTCCAGAGCCTGACAATATAATAAACTTAAATATATAATAACATTTTATTAATAAATCCATTCTTAAAATTTGAATTTGTACTAAACTGACATTCACAACATTTTTTCACTTGAGAAATGAATATGCATCCATAGTAGTGTTACTTACAACGTGCAATCTGAATATACTTACTTAGTAAGCCCTGTTGAAACCTACTGGGGCTCACTTTTGTGTAAACATGAACAGGTTTGCGCTGCACATGTTCAAAGGCACTATATAATACAGACTCGAACATACTGTTTTAGTCCAGATTTTTAAAACACTTTTTAAATAGGAACGATTTGGAACCACGTGGCTCAAAAATGGTAGAAATGTAAATTGTCAGATTAAAATGCCAGTCTTTGCTAAACTGTTGCCCTCCAGGTATTTTAGACCTCAACTCCCATAAGACCCAGCTAATGATTACACATATTGCAAGCCATAGTCCAAACTACTGGGAAGGTACCTGACTGGGGAAGAGCGATCTTCTGATTTCAAAGTTGTTAATACTAGGTTTAATAAACTTTGATCCACCTTTAGATATAATTGTGCTATGATGATTAACTGCCTTGTCAACACCAAGATCAGAGTCATCCACAGCCTGAATTTATTGCTGGTATTGCTTCCAATACGAATGTTATACTAAGATCTTTATTGTAATCAGAAATCTCAAAGACGCTTATTTTTAAAAAATACCACACACAACCAAAAAGGCAACAAAAGTACCTTCACTTGAAGTGTATTCTAAACACACTATGGCACTTCAGGATTTAATTTAAAAAACTATAGACATTTAGCACTTGGCTGTTGGGCTTTCCATTAAAAATGAAGCTACTTATTTTTTTTTAAAAGAGCCACCTTCTACTCGGCTTTCCAGGAACTTGTCCAGCTCTGTCTCTCTCTTCACCGCCTCTGGCAATACCTTTGGTGCATTTGGAAAACAGATCAATATCACACTCATGTTGTCTCGGCTTCCCTGGAAAAGGGGGAAAAGAGAGTTCCAATGTTATTCACTTTTCCAGCACTTTTCCAGCACATTATTTAATACGAAATGAATAGCAAAAATCATCTAATCACAAAAATCACAGAACTTTCCCTCCAATCATCCTACATTTGAGAAATAAAATTCATTTCCTTGTATCAAGCTTCTATAATCTTGTTTCAACACAATAATGTCTTTGTTTCAAAATTTACATGACATACTGCGTCCCATTTTGGCAAAATACAGGCTACATTATTGGAACAAAGCATACATTGCCTCAGGAGTAAGATTTTAACCAGCCCCTAGCTTCTTCAGCTTGACAAAACAAACAAGCACTCATTTGTTTGTATACTATGAAACAGAGAAAGCTGTTCTGTTTGATTCTCAACTAAAGGCTTATTGAGGCCTAAGATACAGCAATCTATTGCATGTATCTTTCCATCTAACTTTAAAAAAAAGAACAGACCAAAAACAGCTCCAGGTGGCAAAGGGTTAGAGCAAAGGTGGTGAAAAGACTGGCTTAGATTCATTCTTTTCCCACTGACCAACCTTCATCTTAAACTCTTGTTCTCTATAAGAGGGGCAAGGTACAGTGACACCTCTTCATACAGGATTGATAAAAGAGGCCAAGACAGACAGATACTTTTCCTCTAAATTACAAAATGGGCAGAAATTTCAGCCTCATACTTATGCCTCTTCCAAATCTACAGCCTTGCAATTCTGTCAAAACTAAGGAGGTCTGGATTCTTGAAAAAATTGTTAAAGCCCCTTTTAAAACTAGCTTTGATAGCTCAGAAACACTGTAGATTTGGGAAACACCACTGTATTTTCCCCTCTTAGAGAACAGGAGTTTGAATGGTAGGATGTCCTGGGACAAAATGGGCTTTAAATGAGTTCATAATCATACAATTCTTTCAAGAATCCAACCTCCCTACTAGTAACACTTATCCTCCCATAAGCATTTACAAGATACATTCAATGTTACAGCAGAAATATACATTTAATTTTTCAGTACTCGTCCCAACAAGCTTGTTGAAAAAATCTGTATTTTATCAACACTAATTTGCAAATGATACACAGATTGTCTCTCCTGTAACTGTTTCTGTAAAAAATCTGCATTTCCTTCACAAATCCTAACTACCTTGTACAAGCAGGTGTCAACAATTTCATTGCAAACTCTTTCAAGATCGTCAGTGACTTCAAGCCTTGATCTGACAAATTCACACAGCTCTTCATTTCCCATAACATCCCAGATACCATCACAAGCCAGTATGATGAACTGGTCATCTTCTTCTGATCTCTCAATTTCATAAACTTCGGGTTCAGGTGAGACAAGCTGCTCTGTCGGGCCTTTCCCATGGACACATTTGTAATCAAAGTCCCCAAGGGCTCTTGACACTGCCAGAGAGCCATTGACACGCTGAATCATGACTGAACCGCCTGCATTCTGTATCCGTTCCTTTTCCAGTGGATTATTTGGTTTGTGATCTTGCGTGAAGAAATAAACCTTCCTGTTTCTACAAAGCAAACCTCTAGAGTCTCCACAGTTTATAAAGTATGTGTGCTGTGGAGAAATCAGAACTCCCACAGCTGTTGACCCGCTTCTATCTGCACCATGTTTCTTTTCGGAAAGTAGCCTCATTTGTTCATCAATCTGCAGAAAACCTGTTCTGATTCCAGTCTTTACACTTTCCACGGATGGTGAAGCACCACGCCCTTTAAAATCATGATTGCTTGTGATGTGATCTAATAAATGCTCACAGCAGTATTTGGCAACTTGGGATCCAGCATGTCCATCATACACAGCAAAAAAAGACCATCCATCAAGTCCATTTGGTAAGCCAATGACAGCTGTATGTGCATCCTCCATCTCAACACGCCAGCCTTGCATGCTGCTTAGTCCATAACGCAGTCCATTGCCCTGCCCTTGGGCATTGTGTTTCTCCATCTTTGGCTTATCTAAAAAAGCTCCCATGATGTCGTTCCCTTTCAGATCTATGAAGAGAGAAAAACATGCTGTCAAGCTATTGCTGAGTTACAATTACTAGTTTAATCATATGTTGAACATATTGCTGGGAAAAAGAACCCAATATTTGACCCAGAACATACTTCTTTACTGTAAGAACCATACAGGATATGATTAACAGTATACTGTAAACCTTAACTTAGAGCTGAGCTGTTTTCCTTTTGTAGATTTACAGTATTCACTCTTAGGCATGCTCTGTATACTTTTATAAATATTTAAACTGTTACTATGCAAAGGGAGGGTTTACACTTTATTAATGTGGCGCTTATCAAAACATCTGCAGTTAGTGCGAATAAATCAAACTCAAACTCTTCAGAAATAAACAAAGCTACATACAGCCTTTGTTGCACTGTGTGGTAATATGTTCAGATTCTCATTTTGTATACCAGCAAACCACAGCCAGATTTAAATAGATCAAACATGTCATATATTTGGCTGGTAGCCCTTGT
Organism: Anolis carolinensis; assembly: GCF_035594765.1. Lineage (NCBI taxonomy): Eukaryota > Metazoa > Chordata > Lepidosauria > Squamata > Anolidae > Anolis > Anolis carolinensis. The sequence continues at coordinate 357,770,222 of NC_085841.1, forward strand.
GGACATTTAGTAGGAGTACATCCTGAACGGAAAACAGAATTTATGCATATGGTGACTGTCTTGGACCAATATCAATGTATCTGGTTTTAATAATTTCAGTATTAGTTTACTGAAAAATAGACCCAGAATGATACTGTTAGCAATCTAAACTAGATGTTCCCAAGCTGGTGTCACCAGATGGTGCTGAGCTCCATCTCTCATCAGCCAGCCAGGATGGTGATCAGGGATCACAGGGAATGGAACTAGAAACAGGAGAGCGAGACTAAACTTCTGCTGAGTAATCCATTACTCCAGAACTTCTTTAAAATGTCCAGTGACCTCCACTGAAAAGCTTGTAATGAAGCCCACCACTTTCAGAAGGAGTCTATTCTACTGTTGAAACAGCTGTAACATGAAGAAGCTTTTCTAAAGTTGAGTTTGAATCCTTTTTTCTTCAATGTGAACATAATTCTGTGAGACCTGGAGAAAACCAAAAGCTAAAAACAAAAACAATCCCAGATTTCACCTATTTCTTTCCTATGTTAGTCTTTGGAATATTTAAAGATTGCCGCTTAACTATTTTCTCCCTTGTAGATTTAACACATCAAACTTGTTCAGCCTCTTTTTTCCAGGAAGTTCTCACTCCTAATTGTGCCCTGAATGCTTTCCAATATATCAGTATCTTTCTTGCAGTGTGCTCATGCTGAGGTGTGTACAAAATGAAGAAGAGTGGCAACATTACTTCTCATGATCTGGTCACTATATGTCTGTTGATGCAATCTAGAACTGCATTAGCCTCACAATCCTGACTCACGTTGCCATCTCACTAAAACGCTAATCCCTTTTACATGTACTACTATCAAAGCACGTGCCACACACACTATACATACATCAATAATGGTTAAACTTTCATTTGGACTATAATGGTCTGAGTTTCACCTATACAGCACCTACATTTTTCCAGGTGAAAAATTAAATGTTCTTGTGCCTTCACAATGGACAAAGACACCACAGACCCAAGTAGAATCACTGCTACTTCTAACTGCATTCAAATGTTGCTGTCCTTTGTCTCAGTCTCCACAATGACCCAAAAAAGAGGGGGGTTGCCTCTGTCTGCTTTCTAATCTATCCATATCAACTGAACTACAAGCAGAGACATCTTATACAAAATGCAAGCCTCTAACCCAACACTGTCCCTTTTTTCTTTCTCCCATATGGCATCTTTTGTCTGATAAAGAAAATAGTAGGGCTTTGCTTGCATGATGTATTTTGTACAGTTTTGCTAGTCGCTAAAGTTTTTACTCTTTTGTGGATTTTGGATTTCATTTTATTTCACTGAATGGCCAACACACTTACTCTGGATCTGTGTATTTCGTTCTTACCATCTAAATGGAAACACTTTAATTTTTATCTATTGAAATTCATGTTGTAAATTTAGGCCCAATATTCCATCCCCCCCCCCCCCAAGACTCTCTTTTTTTCTCTCTCTTTGTTACCATCCTCTTACACTCTGAAAACATATTTCTCTGACCTTTCATTCAATGTCTCGTCCCTCCACACCCATCAGGCTCCTGGGAGCTGGAGACATTACTTTTGCCAGAGATCTCCCATGATGTTTCCAAGGGAGCTTTAAAAGTTAAGCTGAGAGACACATGAAATTAGCCTTGGATACAGACTTATGCATGTGCAACTGGATTATATGAAGCAGCCACTCCAATCCTGAACCCAAATGTTACAGGGAGGGCGAGGTACCCTATCTTTAAAAACAAAACAAATTATTAATACATATTTTAAACCTCAGAGTATCTATCCTTCCAATGAACTAGAATCATAAAATCATACAGTTGGGAGAGACCACAAGAGCTATCCAGTCCAACTGCCTGCCATGGAGGAAAAGCACAATCAAAGCACTCTAAATAGATGGCCATCCAGCCTCTGCTTAAAAACCTCCAGAGAAGACAACTCCACCACACACAGTGACAGCATATCTCACTGCCAAATAGCTCTTGCAGTCAGAATGTTATTTCTAATTAAATGGTTTTTTTTCCTGCAATTCGAATCCATTGCTCTGTATCCTAGTCTCCAGAGAAGCAGCAAACAAACTTCCCCCTCCTCAATGTGGCATCCTTTCAAATATTTAAACATAGCAAGTCATGTTCCCTTTTAACTTTCTCTTCCCCAGGCTAAACATACCCAGCTCCCAAAGTTGCTTCTCATAGCACTTTATTTCCAAACCTCTGACAATTTTGGCCGCCCTTCTCTGGACATCTTCCAGCTTGTCCATATCCTTCATGAATTGTAGTGCCCAGAACTGGACACAGGATTAATCCAGCAGGTAAAGTCTGACCAAAACAGAATACAGTGGGACAATGACTTCCCTCTGTCCAGACACTATGCTCCTCTTGATGCAGCCTAGAATCACATTGACTTTTTTAGCTGCTGCATCACACTGTTGACTCATGTTCAGCTTGTGATCCACTAAGACAGTTAGATCCCTTTCACATGGAGTCTTTTCAAGCCAAGTGTCACCCAGCCTATATCTGTGCATTGCATTTTTATTGCCAGTGTTGTATTGTACATTTCTCCCTGTTGAAATTAATTTTGTTAGTTTTGGTCCATCCCTCTAATTTGTTAAAGTCATTTCGGATTCTGATCCTATCCTCTTGGGTATTAGCTATCCCTCCCAATTTGGTGTCTTCAGCAGATTTGATAAGCTTGTCTTCTATTCTATTGTCCAAGGTAAAGGTAAAGGTTTCCCCTGACTTTAAGTCCAGTCATGTCTGACTCTGGGGGTTGCTGCTCATCTCCATTTCTAGGCCGAAGAGCCGGCGTTGTCCGTAGACACCTCCAAGGTCATGTGGCCGGCATGACTGCATGGAGTGCCGTTACCTTCCCGCCCGAGCGGTACCTATTGATCTACTCACATTTGCATGTTTTCAAACTGCTAGGTTGGCAGGAGCTGGGGCTAACAGCGGACGCTCATTCCACTCCCGGGATTTGAACCTGGCACCTTTCGGTCTGCAAGTTCAGCAGCTCAGTGCTTTAACACACTTCGCCACCGGGGCTCCCTATTGTCCAAATCATTGATAAAGATTTTGAATAGCACTGGGCCCAGGACAGAACCACGTGGCAACCCACTGGCCACATTAAAGGCTAAAAACAACTGAAATTCTTGTAATCTGAAGCATGGATAAGACATCCCAATGTGTTTGTAATGCTATTTCTAAAACCCATATGGCCAGACAAAACATTAGAAATTTTGACTAAAAGGAGCCGTGGTTTCAGTTTTAACTCATACTTCGAATTGTTTTTGTAATTTTTTTCAAAGAGCTCACCTTCTACAGACTCATCAAGCTTATTCTGTATTGTTTCTCACATATTTTTCTTAGATTCCAAAGAGTTCTACTGCTTCTTATCCTTAAAAATGTATACACTAATTGTGCTTGGTATGGCCTAAAGAAAGGTACCAGATATTGTCTGATTTTAGAAGCTAAGTTAATCAGTTCTGGTTAATACTTGAATGGGAGACTGCCAATGAATTGTAGATACTGTAGACTATATTTCAAAGGAAGAAATTGATTAAATAGGTCTGAACCTATGAAGTATATGGGATCGCCATAAGAAGAAGATCAAGTCAGAGGGTGCTGTGGTTTTAGCTTTGAATATGTTTGTATGAATTTTAACTGTGATTTTAAAAACACCATTCATATTTAATTCTGTTTTAATGTTTGTATATTTGTAAATTTTAGATTTTCTTGAAATGATTTTAATGTAAGCTGCTTTGAGTCTCATCGTGGAGAGAAAAAGAAGAAGAAGAACTCATTGACCGGTGACTTCAAGGCACACAAACACATGCAACACGCATATTACACAAGGAAATACAAGATTTTTCTTTAAATTTGTAAGAAATATGCCTTGCTGGCATCATTCATGAATGTTTTTCTGAGAAAAGACAAACTTTTTATACAAAATAAGGCTGTTTCTCTTATTAGGGAATACAGCTGGCAGGCTATAGCTGGAAAAGTATGTCTAAACTGTCATTGCTTTAAGTGCCTGCATCTCCTATTAGCATCATGGCATATCATCGTGACAGAAAGTGGGAAATGAGTATTCTGTATGCATACTGCTCTTGTACAATACAGACAAGCAATAAAGAAACAGAGATTGAATATTAGCACAGCAGAGATCAATGCAAATCATGTTTCATGGCACACATAACCGAAGTTTAAAATTCATGTACCTTAGCTGAACAGCAAGTTTTATCTACAATGTATCCACAATGTATGTACAGAAAGAAAACCTATTTTCTTTCTTTCCTTTCTACTTAGCTCCATATGTTTCAATATTCAAATACCAAAAAGAAAAGAAAAGAAAGAGCATTCACACCTTTCTGGCAAAAGCTAGTTATCCTAAGAATTCTTTACTTCAGCAGTATACGTAAGGGCATCACTTTTTAGTTACGATTGAATGGCACAATTTTAACAAAAATCTATTTCATATTATTCAGAGATTGCCAACAAATTCTGGTCTATGTTCCACCTACTATGTCCTACATGACTGTGGTTTAGCACAGAACTGACCAGAGAACAGATGACCTTTTAAATTAATCATAAGCGGAGCCCAAGATTTAATGCTGAAATGACTAAAAATGGTGACCATAAAACCACTATTTGCATAATTGTTAAGTGTAGAATTGATGAAGAAGTCCAACATAACCACATCTGACTTCAAAAGAGGAGACCTCTTAATAATAAAGGGGCTGCTAAAAAGGAACCTGAAGGAGAAGCTAAAAAGGTAAAATCCCTTTACTCTCCTTATTCAAAGATACAACAGAAACTTAGCTATAATCTATAGTATAGGTCAACAAATGTATCATGTTTGTTCCTACTATCCCTTGAAAGGCATGATAATAAATACCTTGAAAGTAAACCTTGTGACCATGGATACTTTCTTGGGTCATATAAACTCTCTTATTTCTCAAACTCTCAGACTTCTGAACTTTCTCTCTTGTTTCTCTCCTAATCTCCAACCATACTTGACCCCTCCATCAAAAAGTGGCAATTTAAGAATAAAATCTTTATCTAATCTCTTCATTAGCTACTTAAGCTATATTCACCACATGCAAATGTAAATTGTAGAGGCTATTACTATTTTCTTCCAAACCTGAAACTGCCTGCCTTATTAAGTTTTGAGTCAGTTTCAGTTCTCAGGAAAACATGCCTTACCTGCTACTCAGCTAAAAGAAAGCTGATCCCTAATAGCTTTCATATATTTCCCAAACAAGGGTGAAAACCCTGGACAACTCTAATTTTCAACACACCTGAGAATGGCCATAAGTCGAAAACCACTTGAAGGCCCAAAAGGTAAAGGTTTCCCCTGATGTTAAGTCCAGTCGTGACCGACTCTAGGGGCTGGTGCTCATCTCCATTTCTAAGCCAAAGAGCCGGCATTGTCCGTAGACACCTCCAAGGTCATGTGGAACGCCTCCATGACTGCATGGAGCGCCGTTACCTTCCTGCCCAAGCGGTACCTATTGATCTACTCACATTTGCATGTTTTCGAACTGCTAGGTTGGCAGGAGCTGGGCTAACAGCGGGCGCTCATTCCGTTCCCGGGATTTGAACCTGGCACCTTTCGGTCTGCAAGTTCAGCAGCTCAGTGCTTTAACACACTTCGCCACCGGGGCTCCCCCAAAAACAATAGCAAAAAGTAAAAACAGTGGCAGTGAAGTCTAGCAGACACTTCATATTAACTGATATTTCAGAATGATATTCGTGAACAATCAAATATACACTGTAATAATTGAATTTCAAGATTAATAAGTTGTCATGTATAAACAGAACTGATAACTTGCAGATTTTTCACCAAACCAAGTTATACATATTCAGTTCCTGGCTACAGTATGGATTTACCCAAATTAAGAAATCAAATGTAAAGAAGAAAACAGAGGAACCAATTGCTAGAGATGTAAACATTATGTAATGTTTCTTTAAATATTATGGAAGAATTGGGAGGACAATTTTTCTGAAGAACTTAATCTAACAGAATCATATGATGGAATATTAAAATTACCTGAAAATTCAAAACACAACAGGCAATTAGAGGCAGATGTAATGTATCAAGAAAGTTCTTTTAATTTCCCAAATTTTGAAATTACAAAACATATAACAGTATTACATTAAATTTTGTATAATTTTAAAATCTTCTACCTCATGGAAGAATAAGGAAATAATCAGTGCAATGTATGTTCATTAAAGGCAGATGGCAGAACCAAATAGAACCATTCAACATTATTGAAGCTTAAGCAAGTATGGACGAGCATAACAATCTGTAAGAGGCCACTAGAAACTCTAGCCAGTATCTTGTTAGGAGCCTCTGGTGGCCTAGGGCATAAAAGCCTTGTGACTTGAAGGTTGGGTTGCTGACCTGAAGGCTGCCAGGTTCGAATCCCACCCGGGGAGAGCGCGGATAAGCTCCCTCTATTAGCTCCAGCTCCATGTGGGGACATGAGAGAAGCCTACCACAAGGATGGTAAAACATCAAAACATCCGTGCATCCCCTGGGCAACGTCCTTGCAGACGGCCAATTATCTCACTCCAGAAGCAACTCCGGTTGCTCCTGACACACAAAAAAAAATCTTGTTAGTGACATGCTTAAGTATAATTGCAAATTATGCCCATTTATGGTTTTCTTCCAGTCACTGTGGAAGACGACATGCAGCACCAGAATCTTCAACAGCATACCATGGAACTGGGTGTCCAAAGAAACAGGTATCATTCTGGACTACTACAGATTCTTCAAGCACCTACAGGTGGATGCTATGTGGAGTTAGTCCTGGTTCGGACTTAGATGGGAAGTTTTTAATGAATACCAGTAGCTTTAGGCTTGGAGGAAGGAACTGGCAAAATCACCTCTGAGTATTCCTTGCCTAAGTAAACCCCATTGAATTAATATGGTTGTCATAAATCAACAGGGGACTTGAAGGTACATTTACACACAGCAATTATAAACCAATCTATAGATAAAACATGGATATAAATATTTTATCTGCTATGTAATAAACACAACTCTGTATTCCTTGGCAACAGACTGTATGATGATGGTGATGATAATTATAATGATTATTTGAATAGAGATACAGTAAATGAAATTTGCCTACTGTATTGTTTGGTGTTTTCAGGTGACCAAGGAAAATTAGAAAAATGGCATATTTTACACTCGGTGTTATAGAAGAGATGTGGGGTAGGAACAGGGCTTGTTCTTAGTGGCATATGCCTGTATAATTTTGTTAGGAGTTTTATCCTTTTTCTCTCTAAAAAAAATCAAGATTGTGTATATACACGTTGAGCACACATGCACACACAGATATGCAAACACATTTTAATCTCTCACATTGACCCTCTGGAGAAGGCTATGATAATCATAAAAAAGGGTTTTTTTAAAAAAATTCCCAGTAACAAGAGATAGGAGAACATTACATCACAGCTGTAATACTGTGTGAAGAAAACTCACTTCTTCTGAAGTATGTTTAGCATTGTTACTCATGGGGTGTGGCCTCATTAAACAGAGGAATATCATATGATTTCATGTTGGCTCCTACTATGCCTTCTACTGTTTTGAAGGGTGTTAAATATAATCAATTAAAACCATGTACAGAGGCCAGAGAGGACTCAGAAACAGAACGTGAACATTTTCAGAGTACAAAATTATGGGGAGAAAGGGGGACAAACTCAGCAGCTAAGCAGGAGCAATGGCAGATGAAGGAGCCTCAGAGGATGTGGAGGGGAGGGAAGGGAAGCAAAGATCCTTTTAGCACAGAAAGCCAAATATATATTGCAAGAAGAGAACATGGCAACACAAATAAGTATAGTGCTTTAAAAAAAAATCAATTTAATACCAGAATGTGCTGCAAACACAAAGGGATAGGACAGAAACTAGAGATCCTGCCCCACATATGAAATTGAGTCTTACAGCGGACTTTCCCAAGGCAACAGACAAATTTTGAAATCCCATATTATTCAAAGTGCAACTTAACTCTAGGAAAAGAAGAACAAGGAAGCAGTTAATATTATATTGCTGGTGCCAGCAAATTACTTTTGGAAACTTTTAAAACCTGCTGTACACCCCAATATTTGCAGATAAACTGCTAACATATTCATAAAACCTATTTGGAAATGGTATAATTTTATTCAAGATAGCTCCTTTTTTCACTAACTAAAAAAAATGAAGAAAATTTAAAAATCTTATTTAATGGATTTGACATTCAGTTAACAAGTATCATGAAATAGTTTAACACACTGTATCTTTTAAGTTCATCCAATAATGCATTAATGTATATTAAGACATTGTCTAACCATCACATAATTGGTTATAATGCAACAAGTTCCACATCACCATCAATTTTAAAGTTGAATGGTTAAAAAAACTTTATATCAATCTGTTCTATTTTAATCACTGATACAAATGTGAACCACTATCTTTTATGGTTGTTGGTCCAGGAAAACATGTGCAAACCTTAACTTGTATGTGTTCAAGTCAACATTATTTATCACATGAGGTTTGATATCTGCTTAAAACTAGCAGGTTGACAAATTGACAGCAACTGAATTTACATTAACTTTGGCAAAAATCCCCTTGCAAGGGTCAATTATACAGGGTGTTTGAAAAAGAACTCCCTATTCACTATTTAATTTAAATGGTGAATAGGGAGTTCTTTTTCAAACACCCTGTATTAGCCCACTGAATCAATGGGATTTACCCACAATCTAGGATGGAGGTATATCAACCATTTCTGGATGGGGTTACACTCCTCATGAAAGACTGTGTGTGCAGCTTGAGAGTGCTCCTGGCTCCGTCTCTCCAAATGTCAGCCCAGGGAAATGCGATGATCAGGAGTGTTTACTACCAGCTTCGGCTGATCCGCCAACTGAGCCCCATTCTAGATTTGGAGGACATAGAAAATGATGGAGCATGCACTGGTAACCTCAAGTTTGGACTTCTGTAATGCACTCTTCATTGGGCTCCCTCTATACCAAGTTTGGAAACTGCAATTAGTTCCAAACATGTCAGCCAGATTGGTTTTGGGAACATCTAGGAGTAAGCATATTACTCCCATATCAAAGTCACTTCATTGGTTGCCAATTAGCTTCTGGGCAAAGTATAAAGTGTTGGTTTTGACCTACATGGTTTGGGTTACCTGCAGGATCGCCTACTCCCATATAATCCATAGCCCCTTAGGACACTGGGGTCCTCAGACCAGAACTCAACTGGCAACCATCAACCAGAGGACCTTTTCATAGGCCACGCCAAGATTGTGGAATGATCTGCTGGAAGATATTTGACAGCTAAATCAGCTGTTGGAATTTAAAACACATCTGAAGATCTATTAACTTCCGGTAGGCTACCCTGTAAGTCTTAATCAGCAATTTTAAACTCATATCTTGTACTTTTATCTTTGTTCTGTGTGTTTTAATATGTATTATATGGAAATATGCTATGATATGTGTATTTAATAGAATGTCTATGATGATTGTATGTTTTTAGCTATGTTGTAACCCGCCACAAAGGGAGAGAGGTAAGAAATAAATTTATTTTGTTGTTGTTGTTGATTTAGTACTCTTCTAATGCCAAATGCCTTATATGATCTTCGACAGCATGTATGATATCAAATGCAGCGGTTTCATTAAAGAGGGGATGTGCCAACAGCACCAGGTGGGAACACACCAGGAATAGAAATTAACTATTTTTTATTTTAAAATATCCTGTAGTTAGATGTAACAACAAAAAACATTTTGAAAGCCCGAATGACATGTACTTTATCAACACACAAGGCTAAGACTCTAAGCTAATTGAATTTTTAAACTTTCTGGTCAATTATTACCCAATTGCAATTAAGTTTCGAATCACACAGTACACTCACAACCTCTGAGGATGCCTGCCATAAATGTGGGCAAAACGTCAGGATAATACTTCTGGAACATGGCCGTACAGTCCAGAAAACTTACAACAACCCACTGTTCCTAAAATTTATTTGACTTGCCCATTTTTGGTACAAGCAAATGTAGATATGACAGGTAGGGAAACAAAGATGTGGAGAGGAAATTAATTTCCACTCTGAGACAGGTAAAGGTAAAGGTTTCCCCTTACATTAAGTCTAGTCATGTCTGACTCTGGGAGTTGGTGCTCATCTCCATTTCTAAGCCGAAGAGTCAGCATTGTCCGTAGACACCTCCTAGGTCATGTGGCCAGCATGACTACATGGAGCGCCATTACCTTCCCGCAGAAGGTATTGATCTACTCAGCATTCAGCTCACAGCATTCTACATACCATTGCTGTGCCTACACATATTTTGCAGCTAAGCATACCTACAAAGTTTATGCATTTTTAAAACTACAAATATTTTCAAACAAAAGAGCTATCACTCACCACCATGAAGTGCATAAAAGAACACCATGAAACATACATTAAAAATAAAAAGTGAGAAAATTTATAACATTGTAGTAGTGAGATGTTTAAGAATATCCATGATTTCTCAATGTAGGGTTTTTTGGGGGCTCTTAAGACTACAGACCATCCTGACAGTTCCTCAAGGGGAGACACAACACTATTTCTGTAAACCTATAAAATAGTTGCCTAGATAGTTATCACACAAGAAAAGAAAGGTTAACATGAAACAAGGACTGCCATCCTATTGGTTACTCCAAACTAGAACAACCCCATTTAATCTGACAGTGAGTTAATATGTAGGTAAATGCAATTGGTTCAAAGGACTTATGACAAAATTTAGACTCTTGTGTTTAACTTAGGATGTAAAATCTCTGTAATTTTAAATACATAAGGGAAAACATTTGTCAGGCAGATGGAAAAATGAAAAATTTGAGGAAACCAAAATACATGCAACTTACTTTCATATCAAATACAAACCTACTTTACCTCTTTTGCAAGATTTTTAAAAAATCGTGTCAGAAGTACATTGAGAACATACTGCAATTCGTTTCTGGTGTGAGAAAATTGGCCATCTACAAAGACGTTGCCCAGGGGACGCCCGGATGTGTTACCATCCTCCTGGGAGGCTTCTTCCATGTCTCTACATAGCTAGGGCTGACACATGGGAACTCATCCCATCTTGCGCATTCGAACCTTCAGCTCAGCCGGCACAACGGTTTAACCCATTGCGCCATCATAAAATACTGTAATAGTATTGTAATTAGCATATAAAGTTGCACTATTAGGCATATTTTTTAAATGTGAAAACCGAAAAGCTTTCCTATTGTACAGAATTATCCAAATTTTTAAGAATTATGAAAACTGATTTTTCAAAAAGCTATTCCAAGAGTATCAAATATATGCATCTTAATTTTTACTCTCTTAAAAAAAGAAATAAATGAAAACAGAAACCACAAATTCTGTAATAAACAAAATACTGTTATACCAGTAGTTCTCCAACATTTTCAGCTGTGGAGTCGTTTTTGAAGCAAAAGTTTCTTGTGGAAGAAATGTTTATATATTATATATTACTAGCTTTGCCCAGCCACGCATTGCTGTGGCTTATGAGAATCCTTTGTTGGCCAGATGGAATAGCAGTGAATAGGCTTGCAGTCTCAAAGCCTGGCCTTTTTCTGGAGTAGCTGGAGCTTTTTGTTGTATGAACGTAGAGGCATGGATGAGGGGTTGTGCTGCCAAGTTTGGTGTTTCTGGGATGTGTAGCTTTGTTGTTTTGTCCTAGGCAGAAATTTCATTACTCTTTTATATTATACTAGCTGTGCCCGGCCACGCGTTGCTGTGGCTTAGTCTGGTGGTGTTGGTCAGTCTACATTAGGTTGTATTGATGCTGTGACCTCCACCCTTCTTTATACTCACATTAGTAGTAGTATTTGAAGTCTGTTACCTTCTTCAATTTTTGTGTTGATTGATAATTGCTTGAGATCCCTGTTGTCTTTGGTTTGTTGTTAATTGTAATGTCTGATTCTGCTGAGTGCGGTTTATATTTTTATTGTGGTACAATAGTCTTTTTTTTTGTTTTGCCTGTGTAGGTGTTTATTATTATTGTTGTTGTAGTGATTATGAAGGTTGGATAAGTTAGATGCTACTGTATTGTTTTTTGGAGGCCCAGTTTAGCACTGACTGGCCTCTCAGCCTCAGTGCCTGGCTCTTCCTTGCCTGTGATGGTGTTGATTCTTATTTTTGTTGTTGTTGTCATTGTTATTATTGTAATTGTTTTTTTGGAGGCCAAGTGTGAATGTAGGGATTGGGGAGGTGGATGAGTTGTGTTGTCAAATGTTGTATTTGTTATAGTCACAATGCGTTGTTGTGAGTTTTGTGGGTCTGGATTGTGGTTTTGTGGTGTGGTTGTGTTGTTATAACTGAGAGGCAAGGCTTTTGTGTTGTGTTGCGAACTTTTGTATTTCTGGGTCGTTTAGTTGTGTGCCAAGTTTTGTATTTCTGGGGCGTTTAGTTGTGTTGTTATAGTCACGATGCATTGTTGTGAGTTTTGTGGGTCCGGATTGTGGTTTTGTGGTGTGGTTGTGTTGTTACAATCGGGAGGGAATGTTTTTGTGTTGTGTTGCCCAGTTTCGTATTTCTGGGGCGTTTAGTTGTGTTGTTATAGTCATGATGCGTTGTTGTGAGTTTTGTGGGTCCAGTGTGGTTTTGTGGTGTGGTTGTGTTCTTACAACTGGGAGGCAAGGCTTTTGCGTTGTGTTGTCAAATTTTGTATTTCTGGAGCGTTTTGTTGTGTTATAGTCACGATGCGTTGTTGTGAGTTTTGTGGGTCCGGATTGTGGTTTTGTGGTGTAGTTGTGTTGTTACAACCGGGAGAAAAGGCTTTTGTGTTGTGTTGTCAAGTTTTGTATTTCTGGGGCATTTAGTTGTGTGCCAAGTTTCGTATTTCTGGGGCGTTTAGTTGTGTTGTTATAGTCACGATGCATTGTTGTGAGTTTTGTGGATCTGGATTGTAGTTTTGTGGTGTGGTTGTGTTGTTACAGCCGGGAGGCAAGGCTTTTGCGTTGTGTTGTTAAGTTTTATATTTCTGGGGCGTTTAGTTGTGTTGTTATAGTCACGATGCATTGTTGTGAGTTTTATGGCTCCGAATTGTGGTTTTTTGGTGTGGTTGTGTTGTTACAACCTGGAGGGAAGGCTTTTGCGTTGTGTTGCCAAGTTTTGTATTTACGGGGCGTTTAGTTGTGTTGTCATAGTCACGATGCGTTGTTGTGAGTTTTGTGGGTCCTGTGTGTTTTTGTGGTGTGGTTGTGTTGTTACAACTGGGAGGCAAGGCTTTTGCATTGTGTTGCCAAGTTTTGTATTTCTGGGGCGTTTAGTTGTGTTGTTATCGCATGATGCGTTGTTGTGAGTTTTGTGGGTCTGGATTGTGGTTTTGTGGTGTGGTTGTGTTGTTGTAACCTGGAGGCAAGCCTTTTGCATTGTGTTGCCAAATTTCGTATTTCTGGGATGTTTAGTTTTGTTGTTATAGTCACTGCGCAAACAACTTTATCATTTTATATATATAGACTAGCTGTGCCCGGCCACGCGTTGCTGTGGCGAAGTATGGTGGTATGGGAAATAAAGTATTGAGGAATTGGTGGTAGTTAAGGTAAAGGGTAAAGGTTTTCCCCTGACATTAAGTCCAGTCGTGTCTGACTCTGGGGGTTGGTGGTCATCTGCATTTCTAAGCCGAAAAGCTGGCGTTGTCCGTAGAGTCCTGCAAGGTCATGTGGCATGACTGCATGGAGCGATGTTACCTTCCCGCTAGAGCAGTACCTATTCATCTACTCTTATTTGCATGTGGAGAGCAAGTGGGCAGAGCTTAGCCTTCTAACTGTCAGCAAATGGATAAAAACAATTATTCCTCTCCCTCTAATTAGGACTTTATTTTTCTTTTCTTTTTGTTGTATGAACGTAGAGGCATGGATGAGGGGCTGTGCTGCCAAGTTTAGTGTTTCTGGGATGTGTAGTTTTATTGTTTTGTCCTAGGCCGAAATTTCATTACCCTTTTATATATATAGATATCATACCAGCCGTGCCCGGCCACGTGTTGCTATGGCGTAGTCTGATGGTATGGAAAATAAAATAATGAGAAGTAGCCAGGCTTTGAAGCCGCAAGGCTATTCAGTGCTATTCAAGCTGGGTTTTTGTGTGTGTGTGTGTGTGTGTCAGGAGCAACCGGAGTTGCTTCTGGAGTGAGAGAATTGGCCATCTGCAAGGATGCTGCCCAGGGGATGCCTGGATGTTTTGATGTTTTTACCATCCTTGTGGTAGGCTTCTCTCATGTCCCCACATGGAGCTGGAGCTGATAGAGGGAGCTCATCCGCGCTCTCCCCGGGTGGGATTCGAACCTGGCAGCCTTCAGGTCAGCAACCCAACCTTCAAGTCACAAGGCTTTTATGCCCTAGGCCACCGGAGGCTCCTAACAAGATACTGGCTAGAGTTTCTAGTGGCCTCTTGCAGATTGTTATGCTCGTCCATACTTGCTTAAGCTTCAATAATGTTGAAGGCTTTTATCCCCTAGGCCACCGGAGGCTCCTTTCAAGCTGGATAACAAAGAGGTTTATGTTGGTAGAAAGAACTCTTGTCTGCTTGAGGCAGATGCAAATGTTGCAATTGATTTCCTTGAATAGCATTGAATTGCCTTGCAGGTTCAAGGTCTGGTTGCTTACTGTTTGGGGAAATCCTTTGTTGGGAGGTGTTAGCTGGCCCTCCATCATCTCTGTTTTCCTTCCCCCCACAAGGCAAAGCAGAGAGGCTGCTTAGAAGTTGAAGGGCGCCCTCCTGCCTGGTTCCGCTTCCTCTTCTCTCGCTCTGTCAGCTGCTGCTGCTGGAAGTCCCAATGCCTCACACAGTGAGAGAGAGGGGAAGGGGGAGGAGTAGGAGGCAACATCATCCCACTCAACAGAGGAGGAGGAGGGGCTGCCGCCATCTTGGAAGGGAGGTAAGCCACCCCAAGTGTTGTCCCCCTCTGAGGGAAGGAGAAGCACTTCAGAAACACCCTCCTTGCGCACTTCTACACTAGGCCTGGGCAAACATGTGCCCTCCAAGTATTTTGGACTCCAACTCCCACAATTTGTTGGCCAGCTTGAATACCATTGAATAGACTTGCAGCTTCAAAGCCTGGTTGCTTCCTACCTAGGATAATCATTTGATCGCCACCCTGTATAGCACTGAATAGCCTTGCATCTTCAAGGCCTGGCTGCTTCCTGCCCAGGGGAATCCTTACTTGGCCAGCTAGAATAGCATCTTGTTATGTAAAGAGCTGAGAGGAGGAGGAGTGCAGCAGCAGCAGCTGCAAGATTGGCGGGAGTGAGTCGCAGGCTGGTAAGCAGCCGTGTGCTTCCTTGGAAAGGGTGGAATATGGTGTGTGAGCAGCCTATCTCATGAGGTGGGTGTGGAGGCCACAAGGCAAGAAGGCTTCTGAGGGAAAGAAGGACCTGAACAGTCTTTCTTCCTCTGTGGTGTTTTTCCCTGTGGGAGGAGGGCCGGATGCGCTGTGTTGTCTTTATTTCTTTGGCTCTTTATGTCCTTCTCTGTGTGTGTAGCGTTTTTTTTTGTTTGTGGTGGTCAGTCATTGTGAGGCGTTTTGTTGCCAAATTTGCTGTTATTTACTCCATGGGTTCTGTTGTTAACTTGATCCTACAAGCAGACAGTACATTATATATATATATATATATATATATATATATATATATATATATATATATATATAAAATTATAAAATGTTGATATTGGGCAAGGACCAGACCAGTGGCAAATGGATGGAGAGTGAAATAATTCACAAAGAAAACACAGTATTTAAATGAAGAACAATTTTAACAAACCTAAACCTAACAGTATTTCATTAAAGGACCCCTGGGGCCATCCAGTCCAACCCCCTTCTGCCATGCAGGAAAAACACAATCAAAGCACCCCCAACAGATGGCCATCCAGGATTTGTAATAACAATAGCAGCAGCAGCAGAAACCCCAAGGGCCATCCATTTCAACCCCATTTTGTCATGCAGGGAAGGCAAAATCAAAGCACCCCAACAGATGGCCACCCAGCCTTTGTAATAAGGATAGTAATAATAATAACAACAATAAAAAAAATTTAACAGAAACTCTGGGTTTTGTTCAGAAGGGTTTTTCCCTTCCCTTCCACTGAGTCTGAGACAGAATATGATTAGTCCAAAGTCATCCAAAGATTTGAAACCTGCTCCCCAGAGTTGCAGTGCAACGTTCAAGGCGCTACACCATGCTGGCATTTAAGGTAAAGGTAAAGGTTTCCCCTGACATTAAGTCCAGTCATGTCTGATTCTGGGGGTTGGTGCTCATCTCCATTTCTAAGCCGAAGAGTCAGCATTGTCCGTAGACACCTCCAAGGTCATGTGGCCGGCATGACTGCATGGAGTGCCGTTACCTTCCTGCCGGAGCGGTACCTATTGATCAAACTGCTAGGTTGGCAGGAGCTGGAGCTAACAGCGGCCGCTCCCGCCGCTCCTGGGGTTTGAACCTGGGACCTTTCGGTCTCCAGCTCAGTGCTTTAACGCACTTCGCCACCGGGGCTCCTACATAGGTGTAAATTCCCTTAGAGAATTTCCCTCTGTTGGGGGGGGGGGGTGTGTGCTTTGAATGTGATTTCCTGCTTCTTTGAATGCGATTTCCTGCTTCTTGGCAGGGGGTTGGACTGGATGGCCCATGAGGTCTCTTCCAACTCTTATTATTCTATGATTCTATGCACCTAGACACCTTGTCATGTGCAAAATAGTCAGTTTAAGGTTTTAGAAATGGAGATACATAGGCACTGCAATCGTATATGCACTTAGTTGTTAATTTGCTGTCCCAATTCAGTTGTACAATGTTGTCAATCAACACAAAGGTTGCACAGCACAATCGATGTCAGAGAGATTTATGTTACATACGTCCAAGGTAGGATCTTAGCTGTTATCTTCCAGAGCATTTCATAAATTCTGAAAGGAAATATTTTGTTGGATTGTTTCCACATTTCCCAAAGTTTTCATTTTTCCACTGTAAAAACTGAACATTTGTCTTGGAGTAGGACA
The DNA here is from genome assembly GCF_035594765.1 of Anolis carolinensis. Taxonomy (NCBI): domain Eukaryota; kingdom Metazoa; phylum Chordata; class Lepidosauria; order Squamata; family Anolidae; genus Anolis; species Anolis carolinensis. The sequence continues at coordinate 357,787,228 of NC_085841.1, forward strand.
AGTAAGATAAAAATATTTACTTGATCCCCACCCCCTTTTCACATTTTACCATTATTTGAGAAAAAAAGCAGAATAATCTTTTTTCTGATTCCCACGCAGCCCTCTGAGAGTTCTTGCAGACAGATGATACATCCTCAGCAACAGAAGTAAAACAGAAGTCTGGATCCAACCCCTACATTCAGCAAATTCATAGTGACACACAACAAGTGATGGAAATGAATCTAGTCAATTACGCAATATCTTACCTACTATGACAACTGCTGCTGTAAAACGAATGGGAAACATTGATTTCATTGTCATTAATTTTAGAATGATCAATACACTGGTAATCTGCTTCATTAAATACAAAAGATATAGGGATGAGTGCTAAGAATAGAATTATTAACTGTGCTTAAGGAATTAAGGAACATTTTTGGAAACAGGGGTCTTTTACCTATGGAGCTGTAAAGCACAATGTACCGTTATGATACTGTATGAAATAAATCAGCATCTTCTTCTATTTCACTTATACATTTTCAAAAATACCACCTGTTTGGTCACTTACTCAAAAATCCCACACCTCTACTTAGAAATCTAGAAATACATTCTTAGATTGAGACTACAGTCTAAAATTGAATTATTAATAATTCGCATACCTGGCAAAACTAATTTTAAAATGTTGTATTTAAATATTGAATATAGTATGTTTTCAAACATGTATATATGTGTACACAGAGGGAGATTTCTTTCAGGACTGGTAGGCTGCAAAAGCCAACTTTTCACCACCCCTTTTTCTCTAGCCCTATTTCCTCCATTAAAAAGCAGTAACACGATGCTATGTGAATTAATAAAGACCATTAAGTTAAACATTAATATAAAGAAAATATCCAATGAACATGTCTATTTTAATTCCATGAAAGAAACTTACAAACACAGGAATACATTCTGTGAGTATCCACTGTCCCCTAAATACAGAATGAAAACACTAAAACTCTGAATCAGCAACTTTTACAAACTCTAAAGTGGTAAAATCTAACTTCCAGGCAAATTTGATGAACATGACTCAAATGGTATGTGCTATTTATGTGTGTAGATGACCACTCCCCAAATGTTAATAACAGGCAGTAACAAATTCACACACTTAGGTTTGTGTGCAGAATTCATTCAGACCTTCTATGTTCCATGCTCAATGTGACATATGAATAGATAACTTGTAAAATACCAAAAGGAATAAAATAAATCTTAACAAAATTCTATTTTGGCATCACTGTCTTGACCTCTTACTAAGTAGCCATTAAGCACTACATTAGTTGGTAAAGTGTGACTGACATACTTTATATGATATTGTGCTATGAAATAAAATTGTGTTTGCTTTTCTGCAACTTAAATGCTCCACAAATCACTGCAGTGTAGTTTTAAAAAGTAGATCTAATTTAAAAACCTATTGTATTTAAAATGACAACATTTAAAACATGAAGTCTAATGCAACTTCACAACACCCAAAATTCTAACTATGAATACACCGTAATATCTGGATCAGAACAAATTTACACTTCAATACTAAGTACAGTAGAGTCTCGCTTATCCAACGTAAACGGGCCGGCAGAACGTTGGATAAGCGAATATGTTGGATAATAAGGAGAGATTAAGAAAAAGCCTATTAAATATTAAATTAGGTTATGATTTTACAAATTAAGCACCCAAACATGTTATACAACAAATTTGACAGAAAAAATAGTTCAATACGCAGTAATGCTATGTAGTAATTACTGTATTTACGAATTTAGCACCAAAATAGCACGATGTATTGAAAACATTGACTACAAAAATGCGTTGGATAATCCAGAACGTTGGATAAGCGAGTGTACATTCAGTGGGATATATGCTGGATATGTAGGCTCACAGTTCTAGTACTCTTGATAGTAGGAACAATGCAGTCTCCAAACATGCATAGCATGGAATGTGACACTTACTGCCAACAGGTGAGTTTACTTAAAACTACCTGAGTATGGAGATTGTTTGATAAAGTTGTGCCAGTCATCTTTACCAAATGTAGCCTGTCAACATTCAGAAAGGAGCACATAACTAAGCAGAGATCATAGGGATAATTCCTCACTGCAGCTTGGGAGAAGATGGAAGGTATACAATCACACCAGAGGGTGAGGCTCAATCTGCAGACTTCTTGCTGTGCTACTTAACCAGCAATCACTGTTCTGCTTCCAAAAATATATAATTGTAACCATTTTCTAAAATGATATACAACAGTGTGACAGAAGAATAAAATTCTACTCTGTAATACTTACTTAAAATAAAAGTGCATAGGATCACAACTATACACCAACACTGATACATTGTAGTAATATCTCAAAAGTCAGTGAAACCAACTAATAATGCATTAATGGAAAAATAAGGTTTGTTGATCTTAATAGAAGTGATATAAGCATATGTCTTCCTGTGAAACCATCTGGAATAGAAATGGTTTAATACAGCTGAATCACCTGAACGTTTTCAAAGTCCATATGGGTATCTGTAACATTGAATATGTGATTCTCAACCCAAACAAGCTACACAAAACGAACATCATCTGCCCAACCCACAATTGTGTACTCACAATTCAGAATGTCCAGCATTAATTTTTAAGAAAACTACTTAGGAAAAACTTTTCAGCATTTGGCAGCTATGATTTAGTTTACAGACACGCTAGGAGGGATTATTATGGATAATGTTAAAAAAAACTTCTGAGGGTTTTGTTTTTTTTAAAAAAAATCACAAACTATGAATTAAATGCTATGTTTACTGCACTTTAGAGGAGGACTTCAAATGATCACATGTTTGACTACAGTCAAATATTCCATTCAACTAAGAATACGTTTGTATAAATGGAAGTCTACATTTTAATTTCACTAGGGTATCAGCAGACTGAAGCAGAAGTAAGGAATCCTTACCCCTCAGGTTTGCAGAACTGTGAGGTGCAAATTTCATTTCAAACTAGTTATTCTTCCCCAATGCACTTTGATAAACCATTATTATTTATAGCTACTCCCAAAGAGACCACAAATTCCATAATTCTTTCTGTAGGAACACAGACGGCAGAAAGGGCTGATATAAGAGTATGGAAGATTTTGCTTTCACTTGAATAAATCAAGGATCATGGTTTACCACAATGGTCCATTTCAATCAGCTGTCCTGATTGTAACTTATGGTATGAAGTTGGTTTGTTTTGAAATTAACCAGTTTCTGCTCAACCACAATAAAGCATAAAAAATAGTTTGATTTAAAGGAAAGTAAATGCTTCAGAACTTCTCTCCCCAGCAGTGTAGAAACAGGAGGGGCCAGCATAATATACAAGGAAGATGCTAACTCATATCTTGGTTTAATGTTACATCAATGTAACCAGTAACTGGTATCTAGTCATCAAATAAATTTCATGGTTGAGAGAATTTCCCGAATTCTGGTATGAAATCTAATCCATAACACCATACATGTTAACACAGATGTTTCTCTTTAACTTTAATGGTTAAGTGAAATTGTTTGGATTTTAGCATGCGAAGCTTGCTCATTGCCCAAATTCAAGACTCTGATCAGGGCCGGCCGGAGATATTTTTAAATGTTAAGCGGGGGTGCTAAAAAGCGCCCCCGCCACCGGCCCCGCCTCCCACGCCCTGGCCCCGCCCAGCGTGCCCTGGCCCCGCCTCCCACGCTGTGTGGGAGGCGGGGCCAGGGCGAATAGTGCGGGGGGCGGGGCCAGAGTTGGCCCCGCCCCCCGCCCAGCGTGCCCTGGCCGCGACCAGGAAGTAAGGCCCGAATGGCCTAGCTGTGCTGTGCGCGTGCGCACAGCACAGCTAGGCCATTTTGCCCTTAGTCAACAAACTAAGGGCAAAAATGGCCTATCTGGCAGTGCGCATGCGCACAGCCAGATAAGCCATTTTTGCCCTTAGTTTGTTGACTAAGGGCAAAATGGCCTAGCTGTGCTGTGCGCACGCGCACAGCACAGCTAGGCCATTCGGGCCTTACTTCCTGGTCGCGGCCGCCGATCGCCCGGGCGGCCGGCGGCCGCGACCAGGAAGGGCCAAATGGGCTATCTGCGCTGTGCCCGTGCGCACAGCGCAGATAGCCCATTTGGGCCTTACTTCCTGCTCGCGGCCGCCGGCCGCCCGGGCGATCGGCGGCCGCGACCAGGAAGTAAGGCCATTTTGCCCTTAGTCAACAAACTAAGGGCAAAAATGGCCTATCTGTCAGTGCGCATGCGCACAGCCAGATAAGCCATTTTTGCCCTTAGTTTGTTGACTAAGGGCAAAATGGCCTAGGTGTGCTGTGCGCACGCGCACAGCACAGCTAGGCCATTCGGGCCTTACTTCCTGGTCGCGGCCGGCGATCGCCCGGGCGGCCGGCGGCCGCGACCAGGAAGTAAGGCCCAAATGGGCTATCTGCGCTGTGCCCGTGCGCACAGCGCAGATAGCCCATTTGGGCCTTACTTCCTGCTCGCGGCCGCCGGCCGCCCGGGCGATCGGCGGCCGCGACCAGGAAGTAAGGCCATTTTGCCCTTAGTCAACAAACTAAGGGCAAAAATGGCCTATCTGTCAGTGCGCATGCGCACAGCCAGATAAGCCATTTTTGCCCTTAGTTTGTTGACTAAGGGCAAAATGGCCTAGGTGTGCTGTGCGCACGCGCACAGCACACCTAGGCCATTCGGGCCTTACTTCCTGGTCGCGGCCGGCGATCGCCCGGGCGATCGGCGGCCGCGACCAGGAAGTAAGGCCCGAATGGGCTATCTGCGCTGTGCGCACGGGCACAGCGCAGATAGCCCATTTGGGCCTTACTTCCTGGTCGCGGCCGCCGATCGCCCGGGCGGCCGGCGGCCGCGACCAGGAAGGGCCAAATGGGCTATCTGCGCTGTGCCCGTGCGCACAGCGCAGATAGCCCATTTGGGCCTTACTTCCTGGTCGCGGCCGGCGATCGCCCGGGCGATCGCCGGCCGCGACCAGGAAGTAAGGCCCAAATGGCCGTGCTGTGCGCGTGCGCACAGCACACCTAGGCCATTTTGCCCTTAGTCAACAAACTAAGGGCAAAAATGGCTTATCTGGCTGTGCGCATGCGCACAGCACAGATAGGCCATTTTTGCCCTTAGTTTGTTGACTAAGGGCAAAATGGCCTAGCTGCTTGTCGCGGTTTGGCATGGGCGCGGGGATTGAAGCCCCGCGGGCCCGCGCCAACACCGGAGGCGTCGGTGGCGCTACGGGTCGCTGTCGACGCCTCGACAGCGCCCGAGGCGGCCGCGTCAGCGGCCTCGTAGTAACAACCGGCCCTGACTCTGATGCACCTAGTCCAGTACAATTTAGTGTATGAAGTATGCAAAATCTCTTGGTTATGGCATTTCAACTTTTGTCACTTCAGTATGTCAGTGAAAATGACAAGAAACAAATCTAGGTCCTTCTACAAGTACAACATGGGACTCATCACTGCTCTAGTTAGATCGGAGTTTAGAGTTTAAGTTTGTAATATTATACACTACTAATGAATAAAGTACCTGTTAAGAGTTTCATAAAATGCTTCATAAAGTGCCTTCGGGGAGTAAATGTTATATACCTTTTTGATTACTCCCCTTGGATTTTATCCTTTGGACTGTTTGGACTATTCCATCTTATACCCCTGTTCTCTTTATTTATATGCCTCTCTCTCCCGAGTTTTTAATTAAATGTTCATGTGGCCCGCCCTGTCTGCTCTGATTTGTGTTGTAATGTATATGATTATTTTTGTACTATTATATTGTGTTATGATATATTGTTTTATTTTGTTATATTGTATGGTGTCTGGGCATGGCCCCATGTAAGCCGCCCCGAGTCCCCATCGGGGAGATGGTGGCGGGTTATAAATAAAGTTTTATTATTATTATTATTATTATAAAATATTAATGTCAGATATTTGATAAATATTTAGTAGTTTGATTAGGCCTGTACTTTCACTAATCACTAAATGAGAGCAACTCTTGAACAAAGTGTACAAATCAAAGCTCAACCCAGGGATGCCTTCTTCCCAGAAGAGGTTGGGAACCTGTTTAGAGGTTGCTGCTTTCCACATCACATGACTTTGACTCATAAAGCTCAGTTTACATATGCAATTCGTTTAACTTTTGATCACATATATATTACATTATTTCAATGTGAATAATGATCTATCTCACAGGGCTGTTAAGAGCAGGCTGAACGTGCCACTGACTTAGAACAAGCCATCAGCTCTGTGCCTGTAACTAACTGGACCGGCTCCCCATATGTACATTTAGTTGTAAACATCATTAAACTAATGGACTCTAGTCCACAGAAACTTATATATAAGTGTGTTGGTTAAGTTACTACAAATCTTGTTTTTGTTGCAACAGACTAGCAAGGCTATCCCTAGACATTTTAAATGTAACATAGTTACAAGCTGGAGAATGGATTGTAAATGTGCATTCATCTGAAATGATTGAGAAAATAAATGAGGACAAAGTTCTAACAACAATTAAAAATTATAGCTAGAATTGGTCTTTGATCCGAGAAAACGAAGTCCACAGTAACAGTCTTGTCTTCAGTGAGGTGCTATGCCTTTAACTTAGTTCTTCAACTATAAAACTGGAACATAGTTCTGCTTTATGGGGTCAATAAATAATGTGTAACATTTTTCATGAAAGTATTTCTCATTTACTACCTTAATCCTAAATTTATACTAGGGAAAAATCAACAGGATTTGACTGCCAGATAATTTCTTAATATGGTGTGAAAAGCACAAAAGCTTTAAAATGGAAAAAAAATCAAAGTCTGCTCCATGAGATCCTAAGTAAAGGCAGTAAGTCTGGCTCTAGTGGGTGGAAAGTAGTATGATGAGAGTCAGCTCTTAAACTATTTTGCCATGTTTAGAATTAGTCTCTAGCTGTCATCCGTATGTATAAATATTCCACCCATCTGGTTCTTGAAAGAAAACAGAATCCCAGAGGAAGATTACCTGGCTATACTATATCCACATATTCACAATTCTTTTTCCAGAGTAGGTTTCCAACTGCTCATGTGCACTATTTAAAGGTTTATTAAAAGAGAGAAAATGAAAACTGGCTGGTTTTCTGATTCCCCTGCTTCTTCCTTCAGGGATTTGAGTAACCCAAGGTGCAAGGGTACTTGGAGCCCATCAATACCTTCAACAACACAGACACTGTATACCCTGTCTTGAAATTGAAGAATTTATTAGCTTGTATCTGGATTGCTCTTCCTATACAGTATGACCCCTTTATCTATGGATTCTATACTCATGGTTTTACTTATCCACACTCCAAAAAATATCCCCCCCCCCCCCGAAGCATTTATGGGTCTCTTTAGATCCTTCAGTGCAATTCTACTGTATGCTTCTGACCCAAGTATAGTAAAAATATAGGGTTTGCTATTATCCACAGTTTCAGGTATCCACAGTGATTCTTAGAATATAGCTCTCATAGATATGTGGGCCATACTGAATTGAGGAAAAAATGCAAAAAAAGAGAAGGTTTAAAGGTGATCTGCTAATAAGTCACCAATGTAGAAATGAAATTCCATTCTTACAGAAACTAATATGATGATACAAACTTCATCATGTTCCGAGACATAAACTTTTTTTACAAAAACATTACTTTTTAGAGAACAATTACTCGATACAAACGCATTTCCATCATGTAAACTCAGACCAGTCCCTCATAAATAAGACAATATTACATCAAAGTAACATTGCAATTTGCTGTTGTCAATAGTTAAACTCAGCCCTGGGCCTAGGACTATGCTTTCAAAACCCAAGTAATTATCCCAAATTATATAAATCTTTTTGAAACTACCAGCAATAGAGGTGTGCACATTCTGTAACCACAATGTAAGAGTGCATACTGGGCTCAAACTCAGGATTAAGCAATCATAGCTTTCATTACATATATATTTTGTAAGGACAACTTTCTACCAGTTATGGCCATTAGACATTGTGTGGGTAAATGTCCAATGAAATATGGGAATAAGGAAAATCACCAAAATTTCTGAGGTCAGGGCTTCAATGTCCTGCATAATTTTTCCCCCTCCAGATTGACTATCACATGCAATCTGTTTAAATTGCATAATTTATAAAATACATAATTTTTATTCTCTACATACAGTACATAGTCTGGTCTTTTTTAAATCATAGAACAATTAAAACCCTTAACAAAAGTATGTGCCATAAACAGCCACAGAATCTCTGCACTATACAAGTGCACTTTGGAAGCTTTGAAAAAAAAATACACATAATTAACTTTATTTCAAAGGGCAGAGGTACAGTCTCCAGCAGTACATGGTGTCACACCCCACTTCAACTATGCAAAATATCACAAGAGGCAGCACATTTACATAACTCTTTTTTGTTTTGGTTCATTTCCCTTTCCCACACCTTTTCTCTCTTTCACAGAGACAGTAATAGCTGTGTGCGTAGGAAGGCAATCACTAAGGCAGACTGCTTTATAAATATTGCACATTTGAAAGTATATACCTAGTGAAATGGATTATGCAGCAGGGTGGGGTGCTTTATAAATAGACTCCTTTATTAATGGTTCTCTGTGAATGATAGGGGAATGCTTCATAGCAAGAATAGAATGTGTGCTTATAACCATAATTAATAAATCCTGGCAGACAAGGAGCCCTCTCGCCCACCAACATCCCTCCAGGAAAGAAATAGACATCCTGCTGCGTCACCACCAGATTGAGTTGACACAAACAATGAGCACCAAGAAATCAAATCTCGAAACACAGAGATGCAAGCCCACTTAGTTACTCCTTCTATACATAGATATTCAAACCATCTGTATTCTAAGTGGTTTTGCTTGCAATGCTAAACCCACTAAATTGGGAAGTTCTACTGAAGCCAAAAGGGTTCTTCTTTTAGGTAAAGATTTAAAGGAACTCCTATATGACTTAAAACCCACCTTTTAGTAGAAGATGGACCATGTCAGTGTCTGTCTCCCCCAGACAGACTCACAGAGTTAGAAGAGACCACAAAGGCCTTCTCTGACACTTTAGAGAGGTACACCTTGCCTTTGGTTGATAGCACTAAAATTATTCTAAATAACCACTTTTAAGGTCTTCTATTTCCTCAAAACAAAGATAAGGGGATAGACCCCCCCCCCCCTTTCCAGGAATTGAGGATGTATATTTTCATTATTTTCCTGGCCAACAACTTCCTCCCCTCTCCACTGAGCTTCTGCCATGTGCAAAGTGTTTCAGACTCACAAGTTCTTTTTGACAAGGACCCAGAAATCTCTGTTTTGGTTTGCTAGCAAATGGAAAGTCTTCACGACAGACTACAGGTTGGGTATCTCTTATTCCAAATACTTGGGCCAGAAGTGTTTGTGATTTCAGGTTCTGGAATGCTTGTATAGTACAGTAGTGTCTCGCTTATCCGTCATAATCTGGTGGGCAGAATGACGGATGAGCGAAACTGATGGATAACAGGGTGGATGCTCGCTCACCCACCCTCCCTCCCTCGCTCACTTACCAGACTGGGTTCCAGTGGCAGCCCCGGGGCCCGGTCTGGCGAAGGAGTGAGCGAGCAAGCAAGGGAGGGCCTTTGCCTCCCTCCTTCACTCGCCCACCCGCTATCCCTCAGCTCCTTCGCCATGCCTGGTCCCAGCGGCCCCAGGGCCCGGCCTGGTGAAGGAGCGAGCGAGCGAGCAAGCACAAAAGGGAGGGCCTTTGCCGCCCTCCTTCAGTCACCTGACGTCCCTCAGCTTCTTCACCACACTGGGTCCCGGCAGCACCAGGACCCACCGGGGTGAGTGAGTGAGAGCGCGAGCGGGGGAGGACATTTGCCTCAAATAATACGGAGTGTCGGATAAGCGGAACTCGGGTAAGCGGGACTCTACTGTATTTGCATCTACATACATAAAGAGAAATCTTGCAGATGGGATCCAAGTCTAAACACAAAATACATTTATGTTTCACACTTTTCATAGAATTATAGAATAATACAGATGGAAGAGACGTCTAGCCCAAACCCCTGCCATGCAGGAAAGCACAATCAAAGTATCCCTGACAGAAGGCCATCCAGCCTCTGTTTAAAAGTTTCCAAGAAAGGAGTTTCCACCACATTTCGGGGTTCGTACAGTCAGGAAGTTCTCCCTAATGTTCAGATGGAATCTGCTTTCCTATAATTTGAATGCAGCAGAAAACAACCCTGCTCCCTCTTCCTTATGATACCCTTTCACATACATTACTATCATGTCTTCTCTCAACCTTCTCTTCTACAGGCTGGTTTTTAGTAATTTTGTGTATGAGACAAAGTTACACCTAAACATGAGGGAAATTTTCCTGACAGAACTGTTTGACAGTAGCTAGGAGTGTGATGAAGTCCCCCTTTCAGCAGGTATTTCAACAGAGGCTGAATGGCCATCTGCTGGGAGTGCTTTAATTGTTTATTCCTGTGTGGCAGAAAGGGGTTGGAATGGATGGCCTTTGGGTTCCAACTCTTTATGTCTTTAATGTATGAATGAATTTTAATTATGCCCTTTGTTTAATCTCTGTTTTAATATATTTCTCATAGAGATACGTTTTGGTATGTAACTTTTATGGAGGTATGTTTTAGTGTGTGTATTTGTAGCATTTTTACTATGTTTATGTATTTTAATTGTTTTGTAACCCACCTTAAGTCGTGAGGATAAACACTTAAGAAATAACATTATTATTATTATTACTACTATTCTATCAGTTTGGGTACATCAAATCATAGGGAAGCGAAAGTGTCACTCTCTCAGCCACTCATGCAGACAATGGTGGATTTTGGACAAAGGATGCCCCACCTGTAACAGTAAAGTCATCACTGCTGTATTACCCTGGGAAACGACACAAGTACCACAATGGACATAAACATATTCCATCTTCACAGTCAATTTCCCACAATAACCCTGTCCTCCTTTTCAGAATTTCAGCTCTTGACAGGGCGGGAATGATCCAAAGCAAGGGATGATGAGAATTTTGATTAATAATAATAATAATAAACCCCATTCTCACAGTCCATTTTCCACAATATCGCTGCTACTCCTCTTCAAAATGTCAGCTCTTGGCAGAACAGGGATGACAATGAGGATAACAATAATAAACATATCACGTTATTCATTTTATTTATTTATATTTTTATATCCTGCTTTATCTCCCCATATGGAGACTTAAAGAGGCTCACAATCAAAAACATTATATTTTAAAATATACAAATATACAATACTGAAACAGTATTATCATTATATAGTATTATATATTATCAGTAGTATTATATTTGATATATTAGCATTATATTACAATATTATTATATTGTATTATTACTAGTATTATATTGCATTACATTATAGTATTAATATTATTTGTATATATATTATATTATTAGCATTTATCAATATTTAATAATAGGACTTTATAATTAATTAATTATTTGGACAGCACAATATTAGTCTTGTATATAATAATAATACATCTTTCTTTATATCCCGCTTTTCTCCCTAACGGGACCCAAAGCAGCTCACAACATAATACAATACAGATCAAAGCACATTTAACATAAAATATAAGACAAAAATCACATAAGGAGTAATATGTCCAGGACTAAGATAGAAATAAATATTAAGCATTAAAAACATTTAAAACCAATTACAGTTATTGTGAAGACTCATCAATTAAATAGTATATTTCGTGAAGCTCCGCGTATATCAATCTTGCTGTCATTGGCAATTTAATTTATTCATCAAAAGCTTGCTTGAATAGGTAGGCCTTCAAGTGGTTCTTTAAAGTTAACAGGAATGGGGCAGTTTTAATCTCAATGGGGAGGGAGCTCCAAAGGGCCAGGGCAGCTACTGAGAAGGCCCTCTCTCCCCTTGCCACCAACTGTATGGGTGTCTCTGGAAGATCTTAATGATCGGGCAGGTTGGTCAGAGGTAATGTGGTCAGATAGGTAAGTTGGGCCTGAACCATTTAGGGCTTTAAAGATCAAAACCAGCACCTTGAATCGGGCTTGATAACACTATACTGCAATATTATTAGTAATATTTAGCACCGAATGAAACATGTAAATCACAGGATGCTTTAATTGTTTATTCCTGTGTGGCAGAAAGCTACACCTGTCAATAGACTCTAGAAGCTAGCAGGCATTGGCCCCCCTGATGTGCAATGGGAAGTTGCTGCCAACTGTGAGAGAAATAAGGTTGGACACTGTGAAAGCCACCCACTTAACAGCTGTCAGTCTCCTCACAGTAGACTCAAATCAAAGAAAATTTTCATGAGAACCACCACTTCTAAATGTTCCCCCAGCAACAACAAGAATATCCCTGTAGGTAGAAAAACCAAAACTTCTAACTAGATGGTGCCCCTCGAGGGTCTACCTCCAGGGGCAAACCAAGAATGGGCAACTTGGAAGTCCTTGCACAGACTCAGAAGTGGTGTTGGGAGATCAACAGATTACTCTGGATCAAAGGCCTGTATGAAGAGCCATATTTTTAAACTCACCGGAAACACCTGAAGAGAGGGGGCTAATCTAATTTCTTTAGGGAGGGAATTCCAGAGCTGGGGAGCCACCACCAAGAAGGTCCTCTCTCTCATCCCCACCAACCATACTTGAGACAGTGGTGGAACCGAGAGAAGGGCCTCCACAACAGATCTTAATGCCCACGCTGGGTAGAGGGAGCTGCGCTCTTGAAGTTAGGTTGGACCAGAAGTGCATGTTATACTATTAATAGTAACTTATACTATTAGTATTATATATTGTATGATATCATAAGTTGTAGCAGATATAATATATAACATTACAACATTATTAGTATTATATATAACATGTTACATTCTCACAGTCCATTCCCACAATCAAAATGTCAGCTCTAAGCCAGAGATGAGGATAGTATACTTATCTGTGTGATAAAATAGCATAATTATCTGTGCAATATAGTTGGAATTGGCTCTGGATTGATGGATATGATTATCGGATTATCTGGCTTTGGATCCATGCACAACAGTCGTCTAATGTTTACACATGCTGTTTTAATGTTGTTTTAAATTGTTGTTTAATTGCTGATGGGGCACGGAATACCGCCACTCATGTAAACCGCTCTGAGTCCCCTTCGGGGTGAGAAGGGCGGGATAAAAATGTCGTAAATAAATAAATAATACAGGCATGGGTACACTTCGGACCTCCAGGTGTTTTGGCCTCCAACTCCCACAATTCCTAACCGACTGTAGTAGTAGTAATAATAATAATAAACATATCCCCCTCTTCTCCGCCCCTTTTTCCACAATAGCCCTCCTTTCCTCCTCTGCAACATGTCAAGGCTTTGCAAGACAGGGATGACAATGAGGATGAGATTAATAATAATAATAATAGGCCTCCTTCCAGGCCGGGGCCTCTCCTTCTGCTCGTGCCCCAGCATCCATCCACTCACCCCGCAGGAGAGAAGAGGGCGCGACTCCGCCTTCCCGAAGCGAGGCAAGGAGGTCTAGGCCAGACCGGGCCGGGCCGAGCCAAGCCGGCCTCGCCTCAGTTCATTCGACGACGACGACAGCAGCGGCTCCTCCTCGCTGCTCCTGAGGGGGAACCGAGCGCTCATCTCTCCAGCCGCTCCGATCCCTCTCCTTCCTCCTCCAGGCCCACTCCCACGCGACCCTATTTCCTTGCCTGCTTTCCCCCCTCCTTTCCCTCTTCCCTTCGCTCAATTCCCTCAGGCAACCAAGCCAGCGAGGGGCGGGGGGAAAAAAGAGTGCTGCGCACGCGCAGAAGGGGAAAACAGGGGCGCGCGAGTGACGGTTGGGAGGCGAGAAGAGGAACGACGTCAGGCCGAGGAGCGCGCGCGCGCCCGCCCGCCGAGGCTGGGCGAATGCGCATGCGCGAACATCACTCCCTCCCTCCTCTCCCCTTTCTATAAGGCACAGCTTCCTGGACCTCTCCTCTCAGGCTGGACGTGTACGCATGCGCAAAGGAGTACCTCTCTCCCCTCGTTTATTGAACCAGAGCCTTGACGTGTGCGCATGCGCGATGGAATACCTCACCTCTCTCTTCCCTCCCTCCCTCCCTCCTATAAAGCACAGTTTCGCAGGCCTCTCCTTTGAGGCTAGACGCATGCGCGAAGGAGTACCTCTTTCCCTCTCAACTTTTCTATTAAACCAGAAGTAACTCTCCCCTTCTCTTTATTCCCTTCTATTAAACCAGAACCTTGACGTGTGCGCATGCGCAAAGGAGTAATTCTCTCCCAAGCCTTTCTCTTCCTTAGCTTAAACCAGAGCTACTCGCCCCTGCTCTGAGGCTTGCCGTGTGCGCATGCGCGAAAGGCTACCTCCCCATCTCTCTCCGCTCAGAGAGGCTTGCGCACGCGCAGAAAGGACGCGTGAATGACTGGCGAGGGAACGACGTCAGGCTCAGTGCGCGTGCGCAGAAAGGAACGGTCACGCTCGTAGTCAGGATCCTCGGCGCGTTCCCGTGTTAAGAACTCTCGCCTCTGAGACTGACGTCAGCGCATGCGCAACGCTTCCCCCCCCCTCCCTCCCATTGGCGCTTCCGCCAATCCCTCTGATCGCACGTAGGCACGCGAGCGCGCTCCCGTCTGCTGCTCCTCCTCCCCCTCGCTCGCGCTCTATGGTAGCAGCTGGAAGGGGTTTTGTGGCTGGCTTTGGTGCAGCGCAAAGAGCCCGGATGTGGAGGCGGGTAATGGAGGAGATCTGGGCGAAGTGTTCGCTGAGGCAATATTGTTATTACATCATCCTCGGTCCCTATTGCGCCTGCGCGGCTTAGGGCTGAAAGGAAAGCTGAAAAGAAGGGGGACCGAAAGGAATGTCCCTGCTGCGCCTGAAGGGAATCATGGGTACTCTTCTTTTATGTAAAAATAATACAAATCTAAATAATAAAAAATCTAAACGGTACAATTACAAAATAGGATAAGCAAATACAAAGAAAGCACAAGGCATTTCCAAAGCTTTCGGTATAAAAAAAAACAGCCAGGATTTGAACCTGCAAGGCCATTAAATGAATATCAAGGTGAATAATTGCAACATTTGCCTCCGATTGACAAAGAGTTTTCTCCCAACCTCGGCTTTCCACAGATATATAAACCCCACTTGCCTAGTTTCCAGCAGACCTCCCACCTCTGAGGATGCCTGCCATAGATGTGGGTGAAACGTCAGGAGGAAATGCTTCTGGAACATCCCGGAAATCTCACAGCAACCCAGTGATTCCGGCCATGAAAGCCTTCAACAACATAATCGAGTTCCTGATTGACTTGACAATTAGAGTTGTGCATTCATGTGGAATCACTATTCGTTTTGTGTAGTTTCATTCGTGATGTCTCATTTTCGTATTCGTGTCGCCTCCCGTTTCATATGAAAACGTCATCATTCGTCTCGTATAGACGAACGGTCGAAACAAAACGATAGCACGAAGGAAAAAAAATTCACGCACACCTCTATTGACAATTGATTTTGGGTCCCTGAGTTACGAACACTCAACTTACAAATGATTCATAGTTAAGAACAGGGCTGAGACAACAGGAAGTGAGGGAAATCTATCCCTGGGTAAAGGGAAATTTACTCCTAAAAGAGTTATCATGACGAAAAGGTGTATCCACGGAAGCTTTATCTCAATCCTTGTTTCCACAACAGGAAATTTTTCAAAATCCAATGAAAATGAAGATAAAATGTTTTTCCTAATGAGTACGGCTGCAAGACTAGTTCTAGCCAAAGTTTGGAAACAAAAAAATGTACCTACTACAGATGAATGGATTATAATGTATCAATTTAATTATATAATAATATTATACAATACTAATATTATAATATATTGTATATACATGTAATAATAATATGTAATACAATGTAATAACTACAATTCACTATTATAATTGTATATTTGTATTACATGCAATATTACTAATAATATTGCAATATACAGTAGAGTACTTATCCAACATAAACGGGCCGGCAGAATGTTGGACAAGCGAATATGTTGGATAATAAAGAGGGATTAAGGAAAAGCCTATTAAACATCAAATTAGGTTATGATTTTACAAATTAAGCACCAAAACATCATGTTATACAACAAATTTGACAGAAAAAGTAGTTCAATACATGGTAATGCTATGTAGTAATTACTGTATTTACGAATTTAGTACCAAAATATCATGATGTAAACATTGTCTACAAAAATGCGTTGGATAATCCAGAACATTGGATAAGCGAGTGTTGGATAAGTGAGACTCTACTGTAGTCGTATAATATAATATACTAGCTGTGCCCGGCCACGCGTTGCTGTGGCGAAGTATGGTGGTATGGGAAATAAAGTATTGAGGAATTGGTGGTAGTTAAGGTAAAGGGTAAACGTTTGCCATATAATCCAGTGCAAATTAGATAATCTGTGGAAGAAGCCTAAGTGAGGCCTAAATCTGCCTGTCCCCTAACTGAACCCTGGCTGTCCCTTGGCTGAGTTGGTTGCTAGGAGACCAAGTGGGCAGAGATTAGCCCTCTAAACTGGCAGCAATTGGATAAAAACAATTATTGCTCTCCCTCTAATTAGGACTTTATTTTTCTTTTCTTTTTGTTGTATCAACCTAGTGGCATGGATGATGGGTTCTGTTGTCAAATTTCGAGGTTGGGGGGCCTGTAGTTTTGTTGTTTTGTGGGTTGCTGTGATGCCATCACTCATTTATATATATAGATTGTATGTATATATACTTGTAAACCGCTTTGAGTCCCCTTCGGGGTGAGAAGGGTGGGATATAAATGTCGCTAATACAGTAGAATCTCGCTTATCCAACATTCTAGATTATTCAACGCATTTTTGTAGTCAATGTTTTCAATACATCGTGATGTTTTGCTGCTAAATTCGTAAATACAGTAATTACAACATAGCATTACTGCGTATTACTTTTTCTGTCAAATTTGTTGTATGTTTTGGTGCTTAATTTGTAAAATCATAACCTAATTTGATGTTTAATAGGCTTTTCCTTAATCCCTCCTTATTATCCAACATATTCGCTTATCCAACGTTCTACTGGCCCGTTTATGTTGGATAAGTGAGACTCTACTGTAATAATAATAATAATAAAATTGCTAGATTTAATACAAATGGACATTCTAACACAGAAATTAAGTGATGGAAAAAAGGAGACGGACTGGACAGGCTTCAGAGACTTTATTCAAAAAAGTAGAAATACATTTTATTATTATTACTAGTTTTGCCCGACCACGCGTTGCTGTGGCTTATGGGAATCCTTTGTTGGCCAGATGGAATAGCAGTGAATAGCCTTGCAGTCTCAAAGCCTGGCCGTTTTCTGGAGTAGCTGGAGCTTTTTGTTGTATGAACGTAGAGGCATGGATGAGGGGTTGTGCTGCCAAGTTTAGTGTTTCTGGGATGTGTAGTTTTGTTGTTTTGTCCTAGGCCAAAATTTCATTACTCTTTTATATATATAGACTAGCTGTGCCCGGCCATGCGTTGCTGTGGCGAAGTATGGTGGTATGGGAAATAAAGTATTGAGGAATTGGTGGTAATTAGGGTTAGGGTAAAGGTTTTCCCCTGACATTAAGTTCAGTCGTGTCTGACTTTGGGGGTCTCCATTTCTAAGTTGAAGAGCTGGCGTTGTCCGTAGACTCCTCCAAGGTCATGTGGCCGGCATGACTGCATGGAGCGCCGTTACCTTCCCGCCGGAGCAGTACCTATTCATGTACTCTCATTTGCATGTTTTTGAACTTTAGGGTTGGCAGAAGCTGCCTAAGTGAGTCCTAACTCTGCCTGTCCCCTGGGCTGAGTGGGTTGGTAGGAGACCAAGTGGGTGGAGCTTAGCCTTCTAACTGGCAGCAATTGGATAAAAACAATTATTCCTCTCCCTCTAATTGGGACTTTGTTTTTCTTTTCTTTTGGTTATATCAACCTGGAGGCGTGGATGATGGGTTGTGTTGTCAATTTTCGAGGTTGGGGGGCCTTTAGTCTTTTTGTTTTGTCGGTCGCCAGGATTCCATCACTCTTTTATATATATAGATTATTATTATTATTATTTTCTCCATTTATTCCCTCCTTCTCTCTCCTCATGTTTTTCCCCTACTTTCCCCTCCCCACCTCTTTGCACTATTCCCACCAAGCAGAACCAGTGAAGTAGCTATTCCTGTAACCAATCTGGCTACATTGTTTTGAACTAATTGCAGTTTCTGAACTTGATACAGAGGAAGCCCAATTCAAAGCATATTGCAGGAGTCCAGCCTTGAGGTTACCAGTGCGTACTCCATCATCTTTAGGTCCTCTAAATCTAGGAATGGGCGAAGCTTGCCGGTCTGCCGAAGCTTGTAGTAAGCACTCATCTACCTGGGCTGACATTTGAAGAGACGGATCCAGGAGTACTTCCAAGCTACAAAAAACAGTCTTTTAGGGGGAGTGTAACCTCATCCAGAAGTGGTTGATACACCTCCACTTCCAGCTTAGGGCCTTTAATGGCAAGCACTTCCATCTTGTCTGGATTCAGTTTCAATTTGTTTTTCCTCATCCAGCCCATTACCTCCAGGCATTCATTCAGAGGAGACATACTGTCCCTAGATAAAGCTGTTTTTGAAGGCATGGAGAAATATATTTGGGTGTTATCAACTACTGATAGCTTCATCATTTATTTATTTTTTAAGATAATTTTTATTAGTGTATGTAGAATTATAATACATTGAAAGAGTGGGAACAATAGTTATAAGAAAAGCGAGGGGAAAAAGAAGGGTATGAAAGAGGAGGGGAAGGAAGGGAAGGCGGAGAGAAAAGGAAAAAAAGGGATAAAAATAAATATAAAAATTCCAACACCAGCCAAAAAAGAGAGAAAAAATTGTATCAACTTCCTTCTAGTCCTTTGCGGCTTGGGTTTTTTTTTTTTCTTGTTCTCTAAGTTACCCTCTCCCATGGGGGTATTGTTTGTTGCTGTTCCTCTTCTAATAATCATTTATTTCTTCTTCTTCTAAGGTACCTCTCTACCTGTTCCCAATCTGTTTGTTTTATAGGCTTGCCCGAGTTCTTTTTAATTAAAAAAGCCAGTTTGTCCATGTCCTTAATGTCCATTAGTTTTATTGTCCATTGCTCAAGGTCTGGCGTTACTTGCAATTTCCAATACTTTGCATAGGTGATCCTAGCTGATAGCTTCTAATGTCATTCTAGCTCAATACTTCCAGGTGGTCTTTCCCAGCTCGCCTAAATCACAGGGTTCAGAGGCCCAGAGTGCTAAGCAGCCAGAAGGTCGAAGGAAGCACAAATGGGTTTGAAGGCAAAGTATAGGTTTTTATTCTTACTGGCCAGATAGGATATCAGAAGAGCTAGTGCTCGAAGTACTGGCATAAAGCATTGGAAAACACAGGTTGGTGGTATCAAACACCACAGAGAGATCTAAAAGCTCCAATAGGAACACATTCCCCCTGTTAGTGTTAAGACGGAGACCATGCACTAAGGCGCCCATAGCAGTCTCAACTCCGTATCCTGCTCTGAAACCAGTTTGAAATGGATCAAGGAAGTGTGTGTCATCGAAGGCTGCCTGAAGTTGGAGGGCAATCATGACCTTAACATGAATAGTCAACAAACATACCAACTGTAATTATCCTGTGTAACAAACTGGTAAGGAAGAGGAAAGACAATGCTCTTATTTTGCAATTGTACTTTGTTACTCCTGTCTGGAGCCCCTGGTGGCACAGCAGATTAAACCGCTGAGCTGCTGAACTTGCTGACTGAAAGGTCGGTGGTTCAAATCCGGGGAGTGGAGTGAGCACCCGCTGTTAGCTCCAACTTCTGCCAACCTAGCAGTTCGGAAACATGCCAATGTGAGTAGATCAATAGGTACAGCTCTGGCAGGAAGGTAACAGCGCTCCATGCAGTCATTCCGGCCACATTGCCTTGGAGGTGTCTACGGACAACGCTGGCTCTTTGGCTTAGAAATGGAGTTAAGCATCAATAGAAAGACAAACCAATGTATAAATGTATTGTCAGAAGGAAAAATAATAATAATGATTATAAAACTGCTATCAACCACATTTAAATATTATGGTGACAAAGTGAACTTTAATGTCCCTAAACCCACCACTGTATGTGAGAAAGACTAGCAAACTGAACTAAAAATACAAAAGGAGCAAAAAGTTTTGCCTTCCACCTTTTTCACTTCTGAAAGATGAAACTGTGCATCATCCAAGATGGTAGTTTTGAAGACTCTGTTTCCAGCGTACTTTAGTGGATGATGGGATTATACTTTAGGTTGAGGTCCTATGGTCTTAAGGTCTTAAATCAGAAAAGCCACTAAATCTTCCTTTTGTCCCAAAGGCCACGGCACCTCAATATCAAACAGGATCCAAATATACTGCAATGTTTCAAGTTGTAATGCCTGGGGTTCCTGGTCGGGATTGTAGACTTGGGGCTCCTGAAATGTGTTCACGGGTCTGTAATGGTTTACTGGTGACATTTTGCAATTTCTACATTTGATCACATAATATTGCAGGACTAGCAAGCGATAGTTATGTCATATAGTATGTCTTGCTAGTGACTGTTCTAAAAGTGACAGTCTGCTTAAGATATTTGCAGAGGAACAGACTGACATTTACAGAGGAACAAATGATATATCCATTTATTCTGTTTTAACAATAGAATTCAGGCCACAGACTGAAGCCTGTGGAAAAATACTGCTGCCTAAAAATGAAATCCTTGCACACAGAAAACTAGTAACTGAGGAAATGGTTGGTCTAGGCTCCTTCTACCCAAACTCCGGTTTTGTGAGCAGAGGAAAACGTTGTATATAACAACCTCTGAAAATCTGATCAGTCTTGCTTAAGGCTGTGCACTTAGAGAGAGGTTTAGCACCTTAATATGAACGTGTTCTCAATTCCATCAAGCTGCAGGACACAGAGAGAGACAGGAAGCACGAGTTGGATTATTTAACTGGATTATCTGAGAGGGTTGAGAATTTTCCTGATTCATCCCTGTCACATCCCGTGTTCCAGCCACATCCATTGTGCAGCTTTGGTTTCTCTCTCTCTTTAATTTCAGAGCCTATCAGCAGCTGAATGGTCTTTCATACTGACTCCAGTTGCATCAATAGACCTAGCACTACTCATGCTTGTCCTCTGCTCTTCTCATCTTCCAGCATTATCTGCTTCATTTTGGATGATCTCATCATAGGTTTTCAAGGTAAAAACAACTCAGAGTGGCTTGTAACTGCACAGTACTATCTCCTTTAGAGTTAGTTATGGTGCCGATGTTGTTGTCTCCCAGAGATTGTCTAGCAGTTTCACACCAAGGCAGACATATTTCGTCTGGCTCTCATCTAAAGCCTGTCTGAGAAAAACTGGGACTTTTAAAATTACCTTTTCTTTGCAAAAACGATGGGGGGAAATGTCAATTGTGGAATTTATGAACTAATAGACAGTTAGCAAAACAAGGAGTGTGCTATATAATATTACTTATAGGGGGCCAAATAAAGAGGGATAGAAACCACTAGACAGTGAAAGTGAGGGTTGTATACATTTTTTTCATGTTTTGGGTTGCTGTGGGTTTTCCAGGATGTATGGCCATGTTCCAGAAGCATTCTCTCCTGACATTCCGCCCACATTGTGTTGGAAACTAGGCAAGTGGGGTTTATATATCTGTGGAATAATGTGCAGGGTGGGAGAAAGAACTCTTGCCTGTTTGAGGCCAGTGTGAATGTTGCAATTGGCCACTGTGATTAGCATTGAATAGCCTTGCAGCTTCAAAGCCTGGCTGGTTCCTGCCTGGGGACATCCTTTGTTGGGAGGTATTAGTTTTTTCCCCATTTGTTTGTTTTGTATATGTGTGTTTTGCTTTGTGTTTTGTGTAAATGGCAGATTTGTAGTTTGGTAGTGGTAGGTAGAATGTAGGTAGATAGTTTTAGTATTATATATTGTAAAATTGTGCTTGTTTGTATTACTGTTGTCATTCTATTGTGCACCTTCTTTCTCAAATAAAAATTGTGTTTAAAAAAGCATTCCTGACTTGAAAGGCTTTATCAGCAGCAATGCTATCACCACCACAGCCTCTTATTTCACTGGAGAATGAAGACCGACTCCCAATCCGGGTGAAGTAAAAAGGTGGGTTTAAATTAGTTGTTATTGTTGTGTACCTTCAGGTTATTTCTGATCTATGATGACCCTAAGGTAAGCCTATCGCAGGGTTTTCTGGGCAAGGTTTGTTCAGAAGAGGTTTGCCTCTGAGGCTGTGAGAAAATGATCCGCCCAAAGTGACACAGTTGATTTTATGGCTGAGTGAGGAATTGAGCCTTGGTCCCCAGAGGTGAAGTCCAATGTTCAAACCACCACACCAATTGGTTATTTACAAGGTATTTAGTGCCCTGCCCTGCCCCTGACAGCTCACAAACAAATACATGAACTAGAATCAGTAGTAAAATTTCTAAAACACAATTAAATGAGGTACTGCATTAAAACACTGATGTTTTAAAAGAATCTAAAATTCTATTTAAAATCTTGAGAAGATTTTAAAACAATGCAACACGTGAACCCCATTCAAGAGCTTTCCACGTGGCCACTTCAAATTAAAAAATATTTTCATTACTGTATCAGTAAAGGGGGAGTAGTCCCCATTGACAGACAGTTCCATAACAATGGAGCAGCTACTTGAGAAGACACCCATGTCCTTACATAACATGATCATGAAGGTGGTAGGAATGAGAGAAAACCTTACCCTGAGGATCCTCAAATTTGCAAAGGCTCATACAGAGAAATACAGACATTTGGTAGCTTGAACACAAGCTATATAGGACTTTATAAGTTGTAATCAGCACTTTGAATTGCAACCAGAAACAAACAGATAGCCAGTAAAGTTGTTTCATCATGGGAGTTGCATGTCCCTTACCGACAGTCCCATTCAGCACTCTTGTTGCAGTATTTTGGGCTTGTTGAAGTTTCTGAACAATTTCCAAAGGGAGTGTGATGTAGAATACATCACGATAATCTAAATATATGAGTGTACTTCAGCCCGTCAGTCATATACTGTGCATTCAAGTACAAATCTGGACTTGAGTTGCTTTACACTGGGAATTATAATCTAAAACACTCGATGTAAGCACTTGGAGCTGCAAATACCTGCACATGTATCTACAACACAGTTATAGCACTTTGATATCATTTTAATCCCATCCTATGGCATCCTAGGATTTGTGAGGGTATTAGGGTGCATCTACACTGTAGATTTAGTGCAGTTTGACACAACTTTTAACTGGCACATGATTCAATGCTAAATAATCATGGCAGTTGTAGTTTTGCAAGATCTTGAATCATGGCAGTTAAAGCAGTATCAAATTGCATTAATGCTACAGTGCAGATGCACACACAAAATTTTGTCAGGTAACTGGCCGCTTCAATACAGATGTATAAAATCCATATTGAACTGGATTACCTGGCAGTGTGGACTCAGATATTCCAGTTCAAAGCAGATATTGTGGATTATCTGCCTGGAAATTCTGGGTTATATAGCTGTGTTGAATGGCTCTCTGTATTGAAAGCTGATCACTTGCAAGTCTACAGCAGATCGCCTGGAGAACTATCAACAAATCTCAATTTACCCTCTCCCATCTGTGCTGTAAAATATAGGGCTATATTAAAGTGTTATGTTGAACCTCTATTTTAAGTCCAGTTCCAGTTAGGTGTGAGAAAGTAACACCCTCTCAGAGCTAAAAAGGGTCTTGATTTCAGAAGAAACTTGAGATAAGTCTTGCCAGTTTATTTTCAAAATGCAAGTTCATTATAGGTATCTCTTATCTGAAGTGCATGGGACCAGAAGTGTTTCGGATTTTGGAATGCCTGTATTAACATAATGAGGCATCTTGGAGATGGGAAAAAAATCTAAATGTTAAATTCATTTTTTCATATACATCTTACAAACATAGGCTACAGGTAATTTTTATCACTAATGCACAGATATATATATCAACACAAAGCAGGAATGTATGTACGAGGGTTGAATGAAAAGTAATGCCTCCACCTCCGTAACTCCTCAACAGATGACAGTACTGGTATGCGACGGGTCCTGGCTTGTTCAGTAGACTCTTCTCTACAGTTCCATTTGGTGGGAAGCCCTAGCATTGAACGGTTGTGTTGTTAAACTGCGAAGTATGAAACCCTGCGCAGACCATCGATCAATGCGACTTAAGCAATGTGCAGTCATTGAATTCTTGACAGCAGAAGGTGTCACTCCAAAGGAGAAAGGCGTCACCTTCATTCTCGTAATGTGAGAGGAGTTCCTGGCAAATTTCAAGTCTGTGTGCTTTCATTTCAGGCGTCGGCATCCTGGGTCCCCATTGTGCACAGATCTTCCGATAGCCAAGCAAAGCAATAATGTGACCCACACGTTCTTGTGAAATGCCGATTATGCTTGAAATTTATCTCTGAGTGATACGACGATTGTCCTGAATCAATCTATCAACTGTTTGCTTGTGAAACTCGGCGGTCACAGTCACAGGACGTCCAACTCTTTGTTTGTCATGCAAATCAGATGTTCCCACCTCAACATCTTTAAACTTACTCGCCCAATGACACACAGTACTCACATCAACACAATCACCATAAACAGCTTGCATTCTCTGATGAATCTCCTTTGGGTGACACCTCCTGCTGTCAAGAATTCAATGACTGCATGTTGCTTAAGTCACATTGACCGACCGTCTGCGCACGGTTCCATACTTCGCACTTTAACAACACAATTCTTCAATGCTTAGGCTTCCTGCCAAATGAAACTGTAGAGGAGAGTCTACTGAAAAAAGGCAGTACCTGCCGCAGACCAGGACTGCCATTGTTGAGGAGTTACGAAGTTGGAGGCATTACTTTTCATTCAACCCTCATACACATGCAACTCTTTATAATTCCTCAAAAAGATGCCACTAAATTATAACTCCTTCAATTCTTAAATTGAGTCTACTTATAAGTAAATTTCTTTAAACTGTGTAACAAAAAGTAAATGTACTCTAGAAGCAGTTCATATCAAATGATAATATTCCAATAAAGGGATATAATGTTCCATCAAAGCAATGAGTTTATAGTCTCTTAGTCATAAAGAAAAGCATTAAAGAGACAAACGTGTCTATGATAATCCTGGAGCTGTATTTTGGTCATAAGTCTGTATCTAGCCGTGGCTTAGGAATGAGTCAAAATGTTACATGTAGATCTAAAACAACAGCTTCTGTGTAGATAGGGATTCTTCATAATTCTAAGCACAAGCACAACAAGGTTTTCTGGGTTGTTCCCCTTGTTTCGCTTCAACTTCTTCAGGTATTATGACTTTCTCAGTCAGTTTGAAGGAACATTTAATATTGTATGGAGTAGACAAATTCCATAACAATTTCTGTTGGTAGCCCTGGACGAAGTTTTCCCATGCCTGGTGTAGATGTACCTTGAACAAGGCTTTCATGGAAGATTGAAAGTAGTAAAGAACAGTGAAGGTGACTTCTCCCACTTAGTTCAGGTTCATCTTTATGCACAAGCATGAAAATAACTGTGCAGGTGACACAAAATACCATTTACTCAGCTTTTTGTTATCTAAACAGAGGAGTATCTTTTTTTTTGTTTTTCCCCAAACAAAGCTGTATTCTCACACCAATAAGAATATATTCTGTTTTCTTTCCCTTCTCCCCCTTTTCTTTCTTCTTTTCTAAATGCATTGTAATCATTTCTGTTAGAATTACCCCACCAATCATCTCTGTTTTAATCTTCCTGTGTTAAAATCAATACCTACTTGTTCATATTGTTTTTATTTTAACTTCTGCAGTGTTTGGAATGAATTGCAACTGAACTAAGAGGCATTAGTTTTGTAATTATTTCATGTATTTCTGTATGTGAACCACTTCCAGTGTCTTGGGAAATGGACTGCACAAATAAAGGAGTCATGAAGAAAAAAACCTTGAAACAATAATGTGTACAAACAAATTATCATGTCCTTTAAAAACATTAAAGCATTTTATAGCCCAGCCATAGAGTGAAATATACAACCAAAAGGATTGCTAGTCCAGGATTATCCCAGGACCTATAGTTTCTGAGTCATAACGTGAGACCTAGGGACAGCTTCTGGTAATGTCAAGAAGCATTTTGTGTTAAATGCTAGACATGGATGTTTACAAGTTGTCATTTAACCCCACTCTCAGATGGAGAGGAGGAGCATATTTTCCTTTTTGGGAACTGCATCAGCAGGGCAAGATTGCTCTATTGCCAAATTAACACATTATATAATTCCAATCCACAAATCATCCTGTATTGTAACAAAGGCAAAATTAATGCTTAAAACCACACCATTCTCAAATATGTTTTCAAACACATGAATACACAGAAACCAATATTAGGAATTATGATTGTCCAGTGATTTCAGTTAGAACCGCAGATAGAGAGGTCTGTGCCCAGTGAACCTTCTCTAAACCAGATCAGCCAGGAAAAAATATAGGCACTCCGACTTGAAGGCAAAGCTACAGAGGTTTATTACGATTTGGCCAAACAGGATGCAAGCACAAGCAATACGCATAAATTCATAGAAAAATACATGATATTTTATACAGTTCTGACAACTATTCAGACTTTTCCCACTCCCTTTCTTGATTGGCTGAGAAGAGAGGCAAGTAAAGAGAAGTAAGTAAACGGCTTACTTCAGCTCACAGCCAGCCACTCTAAAATAACATCTATTTGACTGGGCTTCCTGGCTGGGAACTGTAAACGACTGCAACATCTGTTCCCCTATTTGGAAGCTTATCTCTGAAAAATTGAATTTATTGTCAACAAACTGAAGCTACTGCTAATTGACTGCATTTACAACCTGAGGAGTCCTATAGAACTGCTTCAAGACTACAGAGACTTTGATTTGTTTTGACTCCAAGCCAGGTTTGAGCCAATTGATTTGTATACTGATATATTTAGTTTCACAGCATATAACATACCATTTTGGAGAGACTGAATGTACACATACTGTGTCGCTAACAAATTTTAGTTGGAGTCTTGTTGATATATGTTCTATACTGAAAACTGCTGTGTAGCATTTAAATCTGGATGATTGCAGTGTATACATCTTTATACTCTGTAAGTTACGACTGTGTGCCACTACATCTGACTGAATTTGGTCATCAGTTGTATTATTATTTGTATTATTGTTAACATTATTATGTATATGATGCTCTAATATACATATTGTGTTCTATGCTTTGAACCTTTATCGTGGTGCATATTTTTCAGATATTGTTTAGAATAGACAGCTGTGTTTAGTTATTATTTTGATATTTATCTGGCCTGGGAAATAGCTGGAGGGACCCTGGCCATGATCTCCTTTTTCCAAGGGATGATGCAAACGGAGGGCCTTCAAGATACATTTTGATACATACATTTATACATTTAAGAATTGACACAATACAAAAATGATACAAGTTACACATCAATCATCAAGTTGATACATTTTATTAAAAGGTTAAATTTGACATAGTTTTTAGGGTACAACTACTGCTAGGTCCTTCCCAGAACCTATAGCTAGCGGCCTTGGCATTTTGCAACTTTGGAGCCCCAATAAATGTTTTAAAAAACTAAAGAAAAAAATTATATATTACTTGGAGTCTCTTTGTGGTTTATAAATCCTTGGGAGCCTCTGGTGGCACAGTGGATTAAGCCTTTGTGCCAGAAAGGCTGCTAACCTGAAGATTGGATTGCTGACCTGAAGGTTGCCAGTTCAAATCCAACCCGGGGAGAGTGAAGATGAGCTCCCTCTATCAGCTCCAGCTCCATGCAGGGACGTGAGAGAAGCCTCCTACAAGGATGGTAGAAACATCAAAATATCCAGGCGTCTCCTGGGCAATGTCCTTGCAGACGACGACTTGCAGTTTCTCAAGTTGCTCCACAAAAAAATATCCTTGGAAAGGGGGGGGGGGTGCTATGGTTCAACAACAATTGGAATAGCAAAGACCACAACTTTATTGGTTACAGTTGTAATGGCATTGGCCCAACACATTGGTCCAAGGTCCCGGCATCGATTAACTCTACTGTTGATTGATAAGACTACTAATGCTGCTCACTGCTGGATCCCGAAGGATCAACTGGTCATCCTATCCCCCACCATGAAGACACCTGCCACCTGCTGTGAAGCTATCTATCCTTGAAGCCAGTCTAGATCTACCTTCAACTCATGTGCCCAAGTCCCCATAAGGGATGTTTGATACCTTTGCTTATTGAGCATAGACTTAGGCTTGGCCCTGTGGTCTGGCAATCCTCACGACCAGAGAACCGGTATATTATGGTGGTTGGAACAGGATTTCCCAGTGATACGTTGAACTACAATTACAATCTTTGACCGTTTTAATCACCCTTCTCTGGACATGTTCCAGCTTGTCAATATCCTTCTTGAATTGTGGTGCCCAGAACTGGATACAGGATTATTCCAGGTAAGGTCTGGCCAAAGCAGAAGAGAGTTGCACTATTACAGTACAGTCTCACTTATCCAACATAAACAGACTGGCAGAATGTTGGATAAGCAAATATGTTGGATAATGAGGGATTAAGGAAAAGCCTATTACACATCAAATTGAGTTATGATATTACAAATTAAGCACCAAAACATCATGTTTAACAACAAATTTGACAGAAAAAGTAGTTCAATACGCAGTAATGCTATGTAGTAATTACTGTATTTACGAATTTAGCACCAAAATATCACGATGTATTGAAAACATTGACTACAAAAATGGCTTGGATAATTCAGATCATTGGATAAGCGAGTGTTGGATAAGTGAGACTCTACTGTACTTACATCAGTATAGACATTACTCCTATTGGTTCACCTTAGATTCACATTGGCTTTTTAAACTGCCACATCATACAGTTAACGCATGTTCTGCTTGTGGTCTCCTAAGGCCCCTTCTACACCGCCATATAAAATCCAGATTATCTGCTTTGAACTTGATTATATGTCAGTGTAGAAGGAGCCTAAGATACCTAGACACCTCTTGCATGGACTGTTTTCAGGCTAGGTGTCACTCATCTTCTGCGTGCACATTTCATTTTGTCTCACTATAGTCCAAAATGTACTTTTCTGAAACTCTGTCAAAGACTAGGCAACAAGAGGTAGCTTGCCTTATTCCTCTTTTTCTTGCCTGCCTTCTGTCTCTTTTGCCATAGGAAACTGTAATGGCATGCTGAGTGTATGTGAAAATAGGAGACAGGATGCAATGGATTTTAACTTCTAGTTGTATTTGGAAGAAGACATGTAGTGCTTGCATTCCTTCCATGCTCCTCAACCCACATGTTGGTTGTTGCCTTTCCTGTGTTCAGCTCAGCTGTAAAATGTCCTAAGAATGGCCTCCAGATGTGAGTATAGCATTTCAAGAAATGTACTCACCTTGGACTTTTGTGATCGCCTTCAGGTGAGTCAGTAGAGGGCGCAAAAGCTAACCAGTAAACCATGTTCCCTAAAACAAACAGGGCAGCCTAAGGCTGGATCTACACTGCCATATAATCCAGTTCAGAGTAGATAATCTGGATTTTATGTAGCAGTGTAGAAGGAGCCTTATTCTGTTTAGGCTTTGGAAATGCATCATTTCCAGGCCTCTAAGGGCCCTTCCACACAGCCATATAACCCAGAATATCAAGGTGAAATAACCCACAATATCTGCTTTGAACTGGAATATCGGAGTCCACACTGCCATATATCCCAGTTCAAGGCAGATAATGTGCGATTTTATTCAGCTGTGTGGAAGCAGCAAGTAGGCTGTTAGAAATTGTGGGAATTGGAGTCCAAAACATCTGGAGGGCCGAAGTTTGCCCATTAAGACTCTAAAGACCTTAGTAAAAAGCGGTGCCTTCAAGTCATTTCCAATCTATAGCAACCCGAAAGCCAGTTTATCACAGGGATTTATTGGCAAGATATGTTCAAAAGTTGGCAAGATTTATTGGCAAGATATGTTCAATATGTTCAGAATCCTAGTTCAAAGCTACATGTCACTGGGGGCCCATCTACACTGCCGTATAATCCAGATTCTGGATCCAGATTATCTTATTTGAACTGGATTATATGGCAGTATAGACACCTATAACCCAGTTCAAATCAGATAATCTGGATTAATAACCGGGGTCCCTTCCACATAAAATCCTACATTATCTATTTTAAACTGGAATATATGGCAGTGTGGACTCAGATAACCCAGTTCAAAGCAGATATTGTGGAATTTTCTGCCTTGATAATCTGGGTTATATGGCTGTGTGGAAGGGCCCTGGGTTATACATCAGTGTAGATCCAACCTGGCTCTCCATTACAGTGTTTGTTGCAGCAGTCTGAGGCTGCATCTACACTGAAAGATGAATGCAGTTTGACATCACTCTAAATACCAATGCTCAATGCTATGGAATCATGGGAGTTGTAGTTTTTACAAGATCTTTAGTGTTAAATAATGTTAGAGAACCTCACCAAATTACAACTCCCAGAATTCCATAGCATTGAGCCATGTCAGTTAAAGTTGCGTCAAACTGTGTTAATTCTACAGTGTAGACACACTCTGAGAGAGCTTCTCTGCTGTAAATCAAAGCAAGACTGAAAAACAGCACCGCTTGCCTATTCTTAGCTATAGATACAATATTTACATGTCAGTAGGAAAATGAAAAATAAACAGAAAATCTCTATTTGTGTAATCTTCCAACAAAAACAAAGGAAGGTGAATCAGCATTGTAATGCTGGGTGTGGATGTTTATACAATCTATATATATAAAAGAGTGATGGCATCACGGCAATTCACAAAACAGGCCCCCCAACCTCAAAATTTGACAACACAACCCATCATCCACGCCTCAAGGTTGATACAACAAAAAGAAAAGAAAAATAAAGTCCTAATTAGAGGGAGAGCAATAATTTTTTTTATCCAATTGCTGCCAGTTTAGAGGGCTAATCTCCGCCCACTCGGTTGCCTAGCAACCAAGGGACAGCCAGGTTTCAGTTAGGGGACAGGCAGATTTAGGCCTCACTTAGGCTTCTTCCACAGATTATCTAATTTGCACTGGATTATATGGCAGTGTAAACTCAAGGCCCTTCCACACAGCTATATAACCCATTTATAATCTTATATTATCTGCTTGGCACTGGATTATCTTGACTCCACACTGCCATATAATCCACTGCCATATAATCCACTTCCGTGTGCATTTTATACAGCTGTGAAGAAGGGGCCTCATATAATCCAGTTCTAAGCAGATAATTTAAGATTATCAATATACAGTAGAGTCTCACTTATCCAACGTAAACAGGCCGGCAGGATAAGTGAATATGTTGGATAATAAGAAGGGATTCAGGAAAAGCCAATTAAACATCAAATTAGGTAATCGTTATACAAATTAAGCACCAAAACATCATGTTATACAACAAATTTGACAGAAAAAGTAGTTCCATGCGCAGTAATGCTATGTAGTATTTACAGTAGAGTCTCACTTATCCAACACTCGCTTATCCAACGTTCTGGATTATCCAACACATTTTTGTAGTCAATGCTTTCAATATATCGTGATATTTTGGTGCTAAATTCATAAATACAGTAATTACTATATAGCATTACTGTATACTGAACTACTTTTTCTGACAAATTTGTTGTCTAACATGATGTTTTGGTGCTTAATTTGTAAAATCATAACTTAATTTGATGTTTAATAGGGTTATCCTTAATCCCTCCTTATTATCCAACATATTCGCTTATCCAATGTTCTGCCGGCCCGTTTATGTTGGATAAGTGAGACTCTACTGTACTGTATTTACAAATTTACCACTAAAATATCACAATGAATTTAAAACACTGACTACAAAAACATTATGAAAAGGCAGACTGCGTTGGATAATCCAGAACATTGTATAAGCGAATGTTGGATAAGTGAGATTCTTTTTTAATATGAAATAATTACTGGGATAGAATAATGCAGAACAATATAATCTCTAAAACCAGGACAGTAAATAAACAGGGGAATTCCACACAGGAAACAATCGGGGCCAGCTAACACCTCCCAACAAAGTATTCCCATCATCAAAGTCTGGCAAATCCTGTTTTCTCAGGGCCACAGACAGTAGAAGCACATAAAATATCGCAAACAACACCACTCTGAAAACAAGGGAATTCCAGACAGGAAACAATCAGGGCCAGCTAACACCTCCCAACAAAGTATTCCCATCATCAAAGTCTGGAAAATCCTCTGTTTTCTCAGGGCCACAGACAGTAGAAGCACATAAAATATCGCAAACAACACCACTCTGAAAACAAGGGAATTCCAGACAGGAAACAATCAGGGCCAGCTAACACCTCCCAACAAAGTATTCCCATCATCAAAGTCTGGAAAATCCTCTGTTTTCTCAGGGCCACAGACAGTAGAAGCACATAAAATATCGCAAACAACACCACTCTGAAAACAAGGGAATTCCAGACAGGAAACAATCAGGGCCAGCTAACACCTCCCAACAAAGTATTCCCATCATCAAAGTCTGGAAAATCCTCTGTTTTCTCAGGGCCACAGACAGTAGAAGCACGTAAAATATCGCAAACAACACCACTCTGAAAACAAGAGAATTCCAGACAGGAAACAATCAGGGCCAGCTAACACCTCCTAACAAAAAATTCACTCAGGGAGGAAACAGCCAGGCTTTAAAGCTGCAAGGCCATTACATCCTAATCATTTTTCCTAATTGCAGCATTCATACTTGCCTCCAACAAACAAAAAAAACCAATCAGAAATATTGTATATTCACAACCTTTAGGAAATAATATCCCCTGATGGCTCAGCGTGTTAAAGCGCTGAGCTGCTGAACTTCTGGACCGAAAGGCCACAGGTTTGAATTGGGGGAGC